>NW_015507162.1:62220-83544 GCF_001515645.1 Sinocyclocheilus grahami
ATATTCTACATCCCTGATGGAAGACCTGAATGACATGTCAAAAGCTGCCAGGTCTTTTCTTTTTTTTCAAGACAGCAAATTTAGGTAGCACAATGAGGTCTGTTGACATTGACGAGGCTAAATGTCAGGGCTGCCAAACCCACACATCACCTCTGCTCGTGGCTCGGCAGCATCCGTCGTTTTCTAAAAAGCAACTGTCGTTTTGGTGTTGTGGCCCCGGAAGGCTTCAACAAGGCTGTTTTTGCAGTTTTCTTTGCAAGCGTCAGTAAAACTGAGCTGCAATTTCACTTAAAGAGGCCTTTATGGTACTTACGGCTGCTGCCCAGCTCCTCGAATAGATACTGCACCTTCTCCCACTGAGTGGAGTTCCGGTTTGGCGGAGATTCCAACGGAACAAATGTCCTGCAACAGAAGTTCAAAATTTCTCAATCATAATGTCATGATTTATATCCTACTGTTTAAAAGTTTGGAATTGGTAAGAGTTCAAATTGTCGGGGGATTTTTTTTAAATATGCTTATCTAGGCTGATTTTCTGTAAAGTTGCTTTGCAACGATTTGTATCGTGAAAAGCGCTATACATATAAACTTGAATTGAATTGAATTGAATATATTCTGCATGACCATATTCTACATCCCTGATGGAAGACCTGAATGACATGTCAAAAGCAGCCAGGTCTTTTCTTTTTTTTCAAGACAGCAAATTTAGGTAGCACAATGAGGTCTGTTGACATTGACGAGGCTAAATGTCAGGGCTGCCAAACCCACACATCACCTCTGCTCGTGGCTCGGCAGCATCCGTCGTTTTCTAAAAAGCAACTGTCGTTTTGGTGTTGTGGCCCCGGAAGGCTTCAACAAGGCTCTTTTTGCAGTTTTCTTTGCAAGCGTCAGTAAAACTGAGCTGCAATTTCACTTAAAGAGGCCTTTATGGTACTTACGGCTGCTGCCCAGCTCCTCGAATAGATACTGCACCTTCTCCCACTGAGTGGAGTTCCGGTTTGGCGGAGATTCCAACGGAACAAATGTCCTGCAACAGAAGTTCAAAATTTCTCAATCATAATGTCATGATTTATATCCTACTGTTTAAAAGTTTGGAATTGGTAAGAGTTCAAATTGTCGGGGGATTTTTTTTAAATATGCTTATCTAGGCTGCATTTATTTGATCAAAAATACAGTAACACAGTTTTATTGTAAAATATCATTACAAAAAAAATTGTTCTCTATTTTAATCTATTTTAAAATGTAATTTATTACTGTGAAGGCAAAACTGAATTTCTAGTCTAGTCTTCAGTGTCACATGATCTTTCAGAAATCATTCCAATATCTTTCTAATAAATCTCTGACACTCAGTGGCTACATACACACTGCAACATAACATGGTTGTTAGTGTTACTCCAAAAAAAAAAGAAAAAAAGACACATTTATGGCCAAACAGCAAACACAATCTCTTCAATTAAACAAACAAGTGATCAAATTACAATAGCATAATATGCATTTTATAAGGCAAATACATGAACACATGAATATACAAATTCAAATATATTTTGGTTTCTAAACCATCTGTTTGTATTGGTCAGCTTAAGAGTTGTGGTGGCACATCCAATAAAAGTTACATTTGAAAATATCACTAAAATACATAATTTATTATGAAAGCAAAGCATCAAGATAAAAAAGTTTTGCTATACAATGTATTATATAAATTAAACAGAAATATATTTAATGTCTACAGTTAAAAATAATATTTATTTGTTTTATAAAATTTAAAGGGATATCATTTTATTAATTTTTTATTAATGTATCTGGAGTAACATTCCGATTAACATGGGGGGGTGACCACCTTAATGTTGAATATATCTTTTTCTAGGCCACTGAAGAAAAAGTAGGAATTTTTATCTTATGTGAGTAATAAATCATTTAAAAACATTTCTTCCAAATGTATTGTACAACTTTAAGTGGAGCACCTTTACCCAAAAGGAAAATTGTTGTCTTGCATATATGTATGTCTGTGGCTGACGGCACGAGTGTGTTTACTGTGAACTATCATGTAGAGATCCTTGTATACAGCTCATGTGATGTACCGCCGCAAGCTTTAAAAGCAACTGAGGATACAGTATGCTCACATTCTGAGTAAATATCTGCAACACGAAGAAAGCCAGTCATCTCCAATGAGGAGAACATCACTCACAAGGTGAGGTTGCATAAGCAAATACCTCAGGCTACAGCTGGTCTAAAAAAAAATCCCATGTTTTAACCATAAGGTTCAGTTTTAGTCTGTATAAACTCTATAATTGGTATGTCCAGAAATTATAACTGACATACAGTATTGGGGGGTAACACATTACAAGTAATGAGAGTTTTGTAATCAGATTAATTTTTACAAGTAACTAGAAAAGCAACGCATAACTTTTTCAACAAGAAAATATCTGTTACTTTTTTCAAATAAGTAATGCACGTTACCTCTACTGTCCCCGTTTTGAGAGAAATTTAGAGTGAGAAGCAAAGGCAGAGGCACTTCATTCAGCCTGAGGCTTATTAATTTCACTTTTAGTATGAAAGGGCCTTTACAGTTGCCAAAAAATTTATAAGCAGGAAATTAATAAGCAAGCCCAACTCAGATGACAAAAAGTAATGCAAAAGTAATGTAATGCATTACTTTCTATAAAAAGTAACTAAGTAACACAATTAGTAACTTTTTAATGTTGTGATGCAACATTATAATGCATTACTTTTAAAAAATAACTTTCCCCAACACTTCTTATATATACAGTACGACTCTTTCCGACCACTGCTTATCCCCCAAAAATTAATCAATAAATAAATACAAAATAAAAAAAATAAAATACAGTTGCCAATAACAAACCAGGTTAATGGCGCAAATATGCAATTCAAAAAGGCAAAAATTAATAAGAACATATAAATTAGGAAAAATGTAATGACTATTAAATGTCTGACACTAATGAATAAAAAAATCATTAGGGCTGCACAGCTAATCAAAATAATCAAAATATATATAATGTAATAAAGTGTGCACATGCTGTTTATTATTATTATTATTATTGAGGTACTTATAAGACATTTTAGCATTAATAATAATAAACTGCATGTTCACCCTTATATTTATATTATAAAATAAATACCATTCATTGGGTCTATTCATCCTGTTTCATTCATCCTGTTTGTTTGTCTGAACATCTAAGCAACAATATTGGATGTTAAATGTCACAATATGAGACAAAATAATCATGCAGCCCTAAAGGACACACATAATATCTACGGTTAACATCCAATCAGCAACTTCAGAAGCCAAAAGGGCCACATTCAAATCACAACAGATGCGAATGGCCACAAAATAGGGTCACTTTGATTTTAAATGCAGCCACATCATTCAGCATCACTGGCATAATCTGAGCGAGTTCAATTGACGTGTCACTTCAGAAAAGCTGCGTCGTGCATGAAAATGTCATCTTTTAGGGGTGTCAGTAAATTACGTTGTAAACTATACGCACAGCAGGACGCAGTTAAATAAATCGACCAAGGATTCCGTGAGGGTTTATGCAAAGGTACACAAGCTCAAAGACTTTACACGTATATGACCTTTGTATCCACTTTCCCTGTCGTTTTTCATCATCAATTAAGGTCCAAAATCCTATGTCGGCCAAACTTACTGTATATAGTTAACTTTCACTCTGCCATTTAAATGATATCGCATTAGAAACTAAATTAAAAACGCACAGCCAAATTTGTAAGCAACGATTGGTGGCTAATTGCAGGCTAATAGCCCAAATACGATCCGTTGACTAAGGATCTGTCACGGATGTCCTCATGAGCAATCTTTTGAAACCTAAAATAACAAATGGGACACTTTGTGGTCTCGTGGACTTCACAGACACGCAGTAGAGAAAGGCCACGTGAATGCAGGTCCACATAAAGACGTCCATTTGGGACAGGGCCCATGTGTCTGGAGCTTAGACCAAGTATGGCATTGATAGAGTGCACTTAGAGCTCTCCAGACATTTCGACGGGTACGAGAGATTGAATGGGACTACAGAGGCTGGGAAGGGTCAGCTCTCCATTTATAAGTCCCATCCTTAGCACAGACCAATCAAAATAGGCAAACAAAAAGAAGTCACTCTCCAAATGAACAATCCCAAACACAGGGACTCTGCGTCTCACAAAGCCAACACGTCCTCCCACATCAGGAACCCTGAGACACAATACTCTTGGTAAAATACTGCACTGGTTCAAAAGGTAAAATGAACACCAAATTGCTTCTGTCCGAAGTGCCATCCCCACTTTTAAATTTGGTCCACGGCATGTCCCTCTTCCCATTCTGTGATCAAAGTAACCCATCCCACTGGGTCTATACGACATGAAGGTGTGATGAAGGTATCCTGCCCCACAGGAACACTATTTAATGGTTGAGAGCCACCTGGTGAGCAGACGTGTTATTCTTGCAGCGGCAAAGAAAATCCATTATGTTTATGCTGCACGAGCACTGCTGAGAACAAAAAATATAAACTCGAGGTTAAACGCGACAAAGCCATGCCATGTAACTATAAACATTTAGACTGCATGTTGGTTTTTAGTTCGGTTAACAATTGTAACACGGCTTGATAAAAAAAAAATTCTTACAAGGTCTTGAAAATTGCCAAGTTTAGAGATGCTAGATAATTTGACTTTGCCTTCGGAGCTTGTTATTTACAGCACCACCTTTGGTTCATTGTGCAAAAACTATACCAAAGACATGCTATTTCAAAGTGATACCAAATATAGTCTTTATTCCAATGTTTCAGCAATAAAAAGTATTGCTTATTAACTACAAATAATTACTTTTGTCAGCATAAAGCTTCTATTTTACGTCTGTAATCTGACAAATTACAGGATATACAATGAGAAAAAACATCAAGACATCTATCAAGAATCGTCTGAATCATAAAAATGCGGGTGGTTTTGGGTTGATGCGATTTTTATTTATTTATTTATTTATGTTTTTGAAGGTCTCTTATGCTCACTTAAGCTGCATTTATTTGATCAACAATACAATAAAACAGTAATATTGTGAAATATGATTTAAATTTAAAATGTATTTCCTGTGATGGAAAACAGAAATTTCAGCAGCCATTATTCCAGTCTTTGGTGTCACATTTCTTGTATTTACAGTATCTCACAGAATTGAGTACACCCCTCACATTTTTTTAAATATTTTATTATATTTTTTCATGTGACAACACTGAAGAAATTACACTTTGCTACAATGTAAAGTAGTGAGTGTACAGCTTGTATAACAGTGTAAATTTGCTGTCCCCTCAAAATAACTCAACACACCGACATTAATGTCTAAACCGCTGGCCACAAAAGTGAGTACACCCCTAAGTGAAATACACAATCTCTCCTTCGGTAACAAAGATTCAAAACTGAAACATTTCAAATGACACGGGAAAAAGACACTAGGGCTGCACAATTAATCTCGTCAGTAAAGCCGGTTCTGTGATTAGTAGTAAATCGCCATCACCTGCTTTTAGATGGAGCGGCATTTACTATACAAAGCCGTAGTTCACTGACAATTAGGCAATATCGCGTTCATAGTCGCAGATGAATCGCATTCGATTATGAACGCGATATTGCCTCGCTTGTAAGTGAACTACGGCTCTGTGTGTTAAATGCCGCTCCATCTGAAAGCAGGTGATGGCGATTTACTACTAAGCACGGAACCAGCTTTACTGACGAGATGTGCATGACAATCGCATGCGATTAATTGCACAGCCCTAAAAGACACGGAAAACTTCAGTGAACATCAGAAAAGCAGCGTGCACATTTCTGGTTAAAAATCAAAGGCCATCAACTGACAAACGGGAAGCATCACCATTCAAGTCAGCAGCAACAGCCAAAGCTAGTCCACAGTTTATTAAACGGTGGCAACCTCTAAGTTATTCTTGACTGTGTCGGATTGACTGCTTTGATGCAATACGGTAGGGCATTGTTTTGATGCTTACGTATATATATATATATATATATATATATATATATATATATACACTGTATATATATATGGATGGATGGATGGATGGATGGAACTTGAATAGTAGTGTACCAGAATGGAGATAGTTGAGAAGTGGAGCAAGAAAAGACCACAAAGACTAATATTTATATTTGGAATAACCTGCACTCAGGAATCATGCACAATAAGATCAGGAACAAGTATAAATAGGCTTAATTTTGAGTTTATGTTAACATTAATTTGATGTCCTGCAGTAGATTTTGAGCTCTCTGGAAATAAACTGTGTATCTTATTTACTTTGGAATATATTGATTTTAGTCTGTTAGCAGAAACTACTGATTCAAAATTGTTCAAATTACTGGTTCCGATCTAAGTTTATTGACAATCATTCATAATTTGGCTAGAGCCCTTTGTATTCCAAATTATGCAGAAATCCCCCAGAAATGTAATATTATCAGCATTTGATGTGCGCCCAGTAGAGATATCGCTCTACTAAACTAATAATGGCTACTCAGATTATAGCTACAGTTTGTTCTCCAATTCCACAAAGGTAATCTTAGTACAAAATCATCAAATACCAGTTATTATCAGCATTCTGTCCAACAATTTCCCAGTATTCTCACACCTGCTGTACCCCCGATGGAGGTTAAAGATGATGAGTGAATGATATAATAATGCTCACATCGACCACTCCACACACACATGGACACACACACACACACACACACACACACACACAGAGAGAATACTATAATCCCACAAATTGCACTTACCCAATCAAAAGCAGCGCTGAACACACAATCACAAATCCTATTGTATACTTCAGTGCATTTTTCACTTGCTGTAATGAGAGAATAAAAAAACAGGTATATCAAACTGTATTCATCAAGTCATCAATCCATGATAAATTACGCTTCATTACATATTTGCAGCACTTAACAGTCAGGAACACAGTGTCCCTAGTTCATTCTCTGATGCAGACATTGTGGCTCTGTTCCAAAACCTGAGCTAATGCAGTGTCCTAACTGAAATGGAACTTTACAAGTGACCAATTTGGAACATTCTATATTAAATGAGCAACTTTGTGCAGCTTACAAACAGCAGTGATAACATTAAGTGCATGAGAGATTCAACTAGTAATTGAGTTCATTAGTTTGGCATTAGCTTGTTTGCAAAACTAAAAATGTGATACTCAAATAAATGTAACTAACATAGTAAAATAAGCAAAAATGCACAAAAAAAAGTGTACAAACAGTATAAATAAATAAATCAAATATTGGGTGAAACAGTACATTTAATTAGACTCATTTTTAAAACTTTTTTTAACTTTTTATTTTTATTCCTATACATTAATATATAATCTAATAAATATAATATAATATAAAACGTCATGTATAAAGATAAACAGTAGGGATCAAATTACTAACAGGCACATATTAAATAAAAATCCTTATTTTTCCATTGAGCATGCCAAAGGCAACCAAATGCAATTACAAAATTACAGTGGGGTTCAATTATAGCAAGAATCAATTCAAGCAAATATTAGTTAGACTCTATATATATATTATATTATCTATAAATGTAAATAATAAAAAAAGTAATAATTGTATAGTACACACTAGTACAATTATACATGACAGATTAAAAGGAATGAACACAAATCAAAAAAGTGAAACTTAAAATAAAATAAACTCTCTTGCTTCAACCATTATCTTGGATGGATTTTTTTTTCCCCAAAGCATGTCACAATGCATTATAGGTTTGCATTATCCATGAAGGACATATGCAATTCTGGTCAAAACTAAGCAAAAAAAAAAGGCAGCATAATCATCCTTCCTCCCTTTCAGGACAGTACCTATGATGCTTTGAAAATGCTGCCTATGTAGGAGGCTCAATAGTTCTGGAACGAAGCCACTTCTAAGTGTTTGAAAGGAGAAGAAGGAGTGGAAAGTTTGGAAAGAGATCTTAATAACTTCTACAAGATGGAGGAAGCTCCTCAGCATGCAATTTTGCACATCACTGTGGCGTCCTTTGAGAGAAATATTTGACATTTGAAGTGAGCAGCAATATAGTGAGTAGGATGTGTTTTCGTCACTTTATTACCTCAATGCAGTCAAATCTCTTGCAGATGGAGTCTAGGTGAACTCACTGGCTTATTATAAATGAACTGCCATAACTGTAATCAGGCAAATATCACTTAGCAATACCTCAAGGGCATTTGTATGATTAATGCTAACTCTTCTAACCGCAGACAGCAAGCCTTGCTTTACATCCTAGTATAGTACACACTATTTATTGAGTACAAATAGCTTAACGTAGCTCTTTTCCCACCTAGTTTTTCACTGTGTGTGTAAATTATCCCTGTAAGGCTGAAAAGGCAATCTGTTTCAGAACGCATGGGTGTACTGGAAAAACAGGAAGGAGTGTGAGATTTACCAAGCACTTGTTGCTGTTGTCTTCATCTTTCTCCTCGTAGTAGAAATACACAAAGGGGATCCAGAGGAAGACGCAGAACAGAATGATGGAATACAGAGCTGTGAAAGAGAAAAGATGGACAGTTACACACCTGGAGCACTCTCAACAACCAGGATCCACATTAAATACAGCACATTATGCATGATGTGTTTAGATGTCAAAGGGTCAATGACATAGCACTCATTTTGTGACCAGATGTATTAAAAAACATAAAAAATGCAGTTTGTACACATGACGACCTATGCCTCCCCTATTATGAATTTTTTTTTATTATGAATAAAATTTGGCGTGTCAAAAAGTTAAAAATGTCAAGATTGTTTAAAAAAAATCGAATTATAGGTTACAATTTTTAAAAAATCTTTTATTATTATAATAATTTATAAAAGGAATGAAAAGCAGGAAGCAGTTTCGAAAATACTAATATTTCATATATAAAAAATTATATATTAAAATATATATATATAATATATTAATATATATATATATATATATATATATATATATATATACATACACTAATATTCTAATATAAAAAATATTTATAATTTTGACAAATATTTTTTTAAATGTAATACATATGATTACTCCCTGCTTACAACACATTTGTTAAATCTAAATCTCTGTTGAAAACAGTATAAGAGTGTTAGTTTGTTTTTGTTTGTTTACTTTAAACGATTTTATAAGATGGATGTGTGAAGAGGACAGCAGAGTGCCTTTCTGTCGGGTAAAACACAAATGTTTTTTAACAGCAGGCGAGGAGGAAAACAGAGCAGCAACAACATTTCAAAATAAAAACATAATGGGATGAAAACAGTTATTGTTATTGCTTCATGAGCCCCGCGGCTGATTTTGCCAGCTGTTCGTGTGCTTTTCAAAACTTAATTTTATGATTTTTGCACTTTTTCTGGATTACTGTGAGGGATTCGGTCATATGGCTCTTATCCGTGAGTTCAGTGGATCAAAGCTGCTCATACAGATAAACTCTGCACTCTCACACACTCTCGCTACAATTTACCTTCTCTCAGTTTTGTTATATTTCTGCACAGTTTTGCGTGATTAAAGAATTTCTCATGGTTTTGAGTATTTGTGTAAAGCTTTCAAGAGGCTCAACCCATCCTGTATCCTCTTGTATCTTGTGTTCTCAAGGCAAACCACATGCATCAAACTCTGGACCAATCCAAGGCACCCGGAATCAATTTGCTGCTATTAGAAATACAATAACAGTTTAAATTGTATCTGTCAGGAATGTCTGTTTGGTGTTTGCCAAGGCAAACATCCCTGTTTCTGTAGCATATACTTGGGTTTTGAGTCCGTTTATGTAATGGACACGAGTGATACAGCAAATCATGCGGCTTGCCCATGTGTATCACTGCTAGAGAAAATTAATACGATCAATATTTTTACTGGTATTCATAGTTTTCTACATAATCAGTTATTGGTTTCAGCCACTTGGATTGCAACAAAATGCATAAATGCATAAATAAATACAATTTGAATTTATATCTACAGTATGTTCTTTACAACTTTTTTATTTTTTGACAAACTCAAAAAAAACTTTAAGATAAATAAAACATAAATAACAGCAATAATAAGTAATTACAATATGGATGTACAGATAGATGGAACAACTGAATAACAGATGACAGAGAAAACGATAGATAGTCAGATAGAACAACAGAACAATCAATAGACCATTAGCACTAGGATTAATTCAATTCAATTCAATTCAATTCGTGTATTTGTATAGCGCTTTTCACGATACAAATCGTTGCAAAGCAACTTTACAGCAAATTAAGTTTCTACAATATTTAGTGGTAGCTTATCAGTGGTGACTGTCAGTTAACGTACATATGGCAGAAATGTACGGAAAAATCAATTAAAGACGTAATCAATTAAAGAAGTAATCACTAGAACAATAAAATTAACACTAGAACAATAAAATGTTAAAATGATAGATTGACAGAGGGTCATTCCATGTCAACTCAACCAGAGGTCCCCCGGCTCAAATTTCTGATTTTGCTAATATTTTTTTCTGAAGAAATATGTATGGTAATGAAAGCCAAAATATTAAATGTCGTGGATGAATATTTACTGAGTAATCCACTATTTTGTAGAGGGGGGGGGTCAAAATTTTCACCTGACATTCAGAGCCAAATTACAGGGGTGTAAAAATGACTTCAGAAAAATCGCAGCATCATAATGTTATTTTTACACAGAGATAAGTAGGTCTGTTAGTAAAATCTGTTGACTTTAGTAATCTTTGTTGCATTATATGCCAATGGTGACCATTCAAAATGGGGTAAAAGCACTTTTCAAGTTTTTTCTCCAAAGTGTGTATGCCTGTAACTCAAGAAGTTTTAAAGATATCTTAATGCCTTTTAAATATTGGGTCTTAAACGGGACGGACGGACGGACGGACAGATAGATAGAACAGTGAATATGCAGTCGTCTTGATTTTGCCACTCTCCCCCCTGCACTGATGGTAAATACCTCCATATTGTGTTTGTTTGGCAGATTGTGAGCAAGTGAAGAACCTCTAATATGCGGTAGGATAACACCGCTAGGCATTAAGAATTCATGAGAAGGAGGTGAGGAGCAGACACTTACAGGGGCTATAAAGCTATTTTAGGTTGGAGGGGGATATCTACAGCTAATGGACGTCTCTGAAGACAGGCCCAGTAAACCCAAAATAACTCCTGACCAAGACTCGCATGGCTGAATGCTTTTTTGAGGTGATAACATGATTCATTAGCATGATTCAAAACGTGAAACCAAAAAAGAAAAAAAATCAGACAATCATGACCACGGCAGACACTTTGGTATATAGGTTACTCGCAGCATAGATCTCTTTTACACACTAAACTCCTCCTAATAATCCCAAAGAGTTCTAATTAATACAAATGAAGCAGACAAAAGAAAATAAATCCAATTTGTCCCCCCTCACAAACCACATTGTGCATCTTCGTTAATTCTGGGCACCTGTAGTGAACTAAAGCACTGAGAGCATACTGGTTAAATACACAACATGCTGTGGAAACGAGGGCCAGTAAATGTGAAAGTGAAATGTCAACATTTCAGTGACAGCAATTACAGCTCCTGGTGAGATTATGGCTGCTTTGGTTCGCTGTATTGTTTTAAAAATGCTGCATGAAACATTCATCTTGAATTACACTTTATATTTCATGTTGAAGTGTAACTGCTTTCGTCTAACCACAGGCAAATTCTCTGAGAAGGTTTCACCATGCAAACTGTCTAACAGATAAAGCACAATACACTGTCAGCATGCTAATTAAAGCACAGCTGAAAAAATATCAATAGTAAAATAAAATAAAAAAAACATTTAAAAAAAACAATCTAGACCTAACTAATCATCTATTTGGTTGTTGGATTTGGGATTAGTAAAGTTTTTTAATATTTTTGAAAGAAGCCTCACTAAGGCTGCATTTATTTGATCGAAAATACAATAACAATTTTATATTCTGCAATATTATTACAATTTAAAATAACTAATTTCTATTTTAATATATATTCAAATGTAATTTCTTCCTGTGATGGCAAAGCTGGATTTTTAGCAGCCATTACTCCAGTCTTCAGTGTCACATGATCCTTTAGAAATCATTCTAATATGCTGATTTTGCTGCTCAAGAAACATTTCATATTATTATCAATGCTGAAAACAGTTGTGCTGCTTAATAATTGTGCAGTAATAATGTTTGTATTACATTTTTTCAGGATTATTTGATGAATAGAAATTTCAAAAGAACTGAATTTATTTGAAACAGAAACATTATACGTGTGTTTACAGTAACATCTTAGAATAAGAGTCATAATTTATTTTTAAAATTATATGTATTTAATTTATCTATCTAGAATACATATTCATCTTACACATTCATCTCATGTCTTATCAACTAAAGAGACTCTTACATTAACTTTAACATCAACAATTCTCAGTTTATTCATATTTCATAATGAAGAGTATTATGTTGTAATGCCTAAATAAATTCACTTAACACAACATTAATTTGACATTGAAATTATAAATGATTGATTTCAATTTTTAGTGGTAGATTTTTTTCATACATCTATAGTGCAGTTCATCTCCATTTGCTTCTAAATAAAGTCATTACTGCACATCAAATATGGATAACATGGACATAAGACAAAGCAGGATTGCATTTATTTCAACAGGTCATCATTCTGGCAAAAACAATGAACTGTTTGCCTACAGGCACTGAAGCAGAACCATCCAATGCTAGTGGCACACATTGCAGCACTGCTCTCTGTCCCTAATCTTTGAGCTTGTGGCACCCAACCAGTGGGTAATATTAATCATAACAACATGAATATTAACGTGGTGAGGGAATAGGCTGCACTGCATTACTGCAGATCATCCATTTCAATCTAACCAGATATAATGGGAAAGCACCTGACTGGGGAGAAAAGTTTAGCATATTAATCCCCCTGACAAAGAGAAGAGGGAGCTAAATAATTTAACAACCAACCTCGGTCCTGCGCTAAGTTCTAGCTCCCTTAGCACTGCAGCGATCCCCCCTACTTTTCCAGCTAAAATTGTTATAAAAAAAAAGTTATAAAAGTAAATTTTTAAAAAGTTATAGAAGTTTAAATTTAAGAAAATATAAAAAATAGATATATTTTTTATATTTTATATAAAATAGCGATTTTACAAAACACGTTTACCTCCAAATCTTCAAGAAAATCAACGTCAATCATCTGAACAAGTTCTCTGCCAAATTTTAGGTTGACATCTCAAAAATGAACTTTTAAGTTTGATTTTGTGGATGCAGTACCAAACTTTTCCACTAGATGATATACAGGGACTCTTGATTTCCATTTATTTTTTGAGTGTTCTGAACCATATATTTCCATAATTTTCAAAATATTTATGAAGTAGACATCCTATTCAGAAATAGTTTGGGCAGTAACTTTAATATTTGATTTGAATTCAATCTCTAAAACACATAAAAACATAAGCATAGAATAAGAGTGTGTTTGGCGCCATATCACAAATGGAGAATTTATCGCTATTTATCTATTGCTCTGTCATTTCTTTGGAAAACAGTCACCACATATGAAAACTAGAGTCCAAAACCTTTCAAATGATATATAGTTTGTCAAGATTACTTTAGGTTTAGACCAAGATATTATCATTAAAAAATGTGTAATCGCAAACATCTCACAGGTGTGGGGGAGAGCCAGTCAAAAATAGTAGTTAAAAACATTTTTATAAATCATAAATTCAGATATTCATTCTTTGTAATGTGTGAAAAGTGTTGATATTAAAAGTTTATTGATCGTATGTTGTTTTTTTTTCGTATCGTAATCCAATACAGGTCCATTTGACCCAGACGATATAGGAAGTCACCTGTTTTTTAACAGTACATTAGGGTTAAACATAACATTTCAGGAAATGTAATGCAAAATATGTTTGCAATGCTTAATGCAATCAATCAACAGGGGAAGTATGTGAAAGGGGTAAAACAAGACAAAATCAAAGTTTTACAGGCCTCACAGACAAATGTCGAGGAACCATCACTTGCGATGGCACACAAACCACAAGGAGTCACGTCAAATCGGACAGGACACTCAAGGTAAGGTCTGATAGACACTCGTTTTTTTTGCTGTCCCACTACAGGAAGAAGTCTGTCGCAAGGGCATCATCCTCCAAACTCTACATACCCCAGAATGTACAAAAACATTACAATGATGTGCAAATGAGATGTCAGGGAAGGCCTAGGGGAAAAAACTGACAAAGGACTCGGAAGATACGAAGAAATTTCAGTATCTCTGTAA
The DNA here is from genome assembly GCF_001515645.1 of Sinocyclocheilus grahami. Classification (NCBI taxonomy): domain Eukaryota; kingdom Metazoa; phylum Chordata; class Actinopteri; order Cypriniformes; family Cyprinidae; genus Sinocyclocheilus; species Sinocyclocheilus grahami. The sequence goes on from NW_015507162.1 coordinate 76,505, forward strand.
CATGGGGCACATGTGACGGCATGTTTTACCTTTTCATTTCCTGTAAAACTGTCAGCAGCACATGGACCCACACACCATAGGGCAGATGGCAATGGGACATTAATGTTATAGAAAAAACACAGTGCTCAATCCCTGGTTTAAGCTCACCTCTCTATACAGTGTAGCGTCTGCGTAGGATCATGCTGGAGTGTTGGACTGTTTATGGCTTAAAAGACCCTTTTAGCCTTTTGACATTTGCATATAAATTACAGTTCTGGTCAGAGATGTTACTTGTATAGGGGTTGTAAATTGCCAAATGGTTCTTCGCCGTCAAAAAGATTAGAACCAGCCCCCACGAGAATCCTGGAATCTTCTGATCAAAAACATTCCACAGAGAGCTGTGAATATCCACACGAACACGCGCACACCCCAACTATCACACACACACACATACAGACATTTCTTTATTTTAGACTATAATTAATCAGTTATAATTGTATCTGGTATATGCATGTGGTGTGTACATTCCCTTGTTAGATTAGATGAGTTACCACTCGTTATTTGTATTAGTTAAAGCCATGTGTGAAAAGTGTTGATATTAAAAGTTTATTGATCGTATGTTGTTTTTTTTCGTATCGTAATCCAATACAGGTCCATTTGACCCAGACGATACAGGAAGTCACCTGTTTTTTAACAGTACATTAGGGTTAAACATAACATTTCAGGAAATGTAATGCAAAATATGTTTGCAATGCTTAATGCAATCAATCAACAGGGGAAGTATGTGAAAGGGGTAAAACAAGACAAAATCAAAGTTTTACAGGCCTCACAGACAAATGTCGAGGAACCATCACTTGCGATGGCACACAAACCACAAGGAGTCACGTCAAATCGGACAGGACACTCAAGGTAAGGTCTGATAGACACTCGGTTTGTAACACCGAAATAATGAAAAGACTGTTTCATTCATTACAGATGACAACTGCTCTCTTTAGGTCAATGGCAGCGCGAACGCAGATTTAAAAGTTCAAATCACACTGGTGTGATTGTACGCTGCACGGATGAACCAAGTGATCACAACATTGATGGCACACATCACAGGTTGAGGAATGAAACAGACGAATCATTGTGATTTAGGAATAGAATCACGTTGGTGTTTGAATCATGTACGTGATCTTTAATGATCTATTAAATGAATGTGCTTTGTCATATTGGTGGTGACACCTCTCTTGCAACATGTTTAGCTATCACAGATATTATACTTCGCTTTTTTGGCTTCTGATCGCAAATGTAGCCAAAGTTTGGAGCGCTTAGATTAGCGAGCAAGGTTTTGGCAGATTGCTAGGTTGGTCCTCCCAGATGAAGAAAAAAAAAGTGCATAGGAATCGATAGGCAGAATCAAAATTTTAATTTGACAAGTATAAGGTCCCCTGACCTATGTGTTGACGTCATTTTAACTGAAACAGGAAGACAGGGCGTGACATATCAAGCAGCCGTTAGCGTGACACAGCGCGATACCAGACTTCTTTTTTTCCTCAATGGAAAGCATATTTACACTGTTGGAATCGTTCCCTGTCCCCTATATAGTCCACTACGTGCCATTCACTGTACAGAAAATACTAATTCTGTGGACAAGTGACCGATTTCAGCCGCGGCTTCAGCGTCTATTTTAGTGTAGGGGGCGGGCGCTTCGGATTCTAGAGAGCATTTGATTGGACAGAAAGTTTGATGAGAAGCTGAATTATGATGTGACGTCAACAAAATCGTTGAGCCGTTTTGGCGGAAGTGATGAACTGCAAGCTTTGAATGCTTATATCTTCTAAATGCGAATTTTGTCACTGTTTTGGAGCACACTGCCTTATAGATAACCTTACGCCTAGGGATGCACCGATATGAAAATTTTGGCCGATACGATAACCGATTATTCTTTATTTTTGAAAGTCGATAACCGATATGTTGGCCGATATATCGTGCATCCCTACTTACGACTAACATATTGATACTAACACCCAAAAACCTTTCATTTTGATTTCATGGGGACTTTAAGTATCTGATTCTGGAATCAGAATCAATTTTCGATTCCCAATCCTAGCCATAAATAGTAAATGTACACTACAAAAAATAAAGAAGCACAACTGTTTTCAACATAATATAATAAATGTTATCACTTGTCCCATTGTAAGTGCATTACTCTATATTTTTAGTTTTTAGAACCTGCACGACAAATCAAAATAAGCTGAGTTGTAGTTAACCTAGAATATTCTTTTAACAGTTGAAAGCAATGGATTCTCATCACAAGATGTCTTTTATCTGGGCAGGTGGCCAAACACTGAACACTAAACAAGGTCAAGAAGGTTCATTCCAAAATTTCCTCTAGCCATTTGGAGATACACACTTAAACTCCAAACGTGCCCAGATGTCACAGGTGGTTTATGTGAAGGAGGCGGCTACTCATTCAACGAAGAACCTGGAACTGATTGTCACCAGATAGAAAATTAGCAGTCTGCGAAGCCTCTTGGCCTATGTGGGACCTGTCGGATTACAAATCAGCACAGGCAATAATTTTCAATTGTATTGGGCTGTTAGAAGCACTGACCTCTCGGGGCCAAACATTCTCTGTCAGGAGCACTGCAAGAATACTGATGGTAATACAGAGCTGCATCTGGATAGACTGGTGTTCAGTGATCTTCACAGGAAGAGACTGTGACAGAGCACATATTACTATCAAACCAATGCAAACAGAATGCAAAAATAATGCTCTGCTTCTTCAATCAAGCAGAGATGTGACCTTCAAGTAGGATAAAAATAGCTTTAACAAACGACATGGATGCACAAAAAGACATGACATTAGATCTTGCAAGTAAGGGTATAAAACATTGTTGTACACTTTTCAGAACTGAATTGTGAGCATCTTTCAACCTCCAATTGATTTCCTGAATTTGAACTGATTTGATATTATGGTAGCAGAAAGAAGGTAGAATTGCACAAATTTAAACTAGAACTAATTTCAATTCAAAGTAAAGGACCTTGCACACTGAGTCCTGCATAAATTTTATACATGTACCTTACTAACCACAAACAAATGCCTTTCAATTTGAGTCTGTGGAATTCAGGATTAAATGATTGTGCAGCAACAAACAAGAACTTTGTGACGGTACCTTGGTTTTTTTTTCTTTCTGTAATTCAACGGCACGTTGTCAGTTATTCCTTCCTTGTATTATTATTATTAAAAGGGCTATCATAGTCGCTCATTTAAGCCATCATTAAATCGCACGTTTATATTTAATTAAATTATTAAATTAACTTAAACTAAACTATAGCTACTAAACGAGCATTTTATTAGCTATAGCCTATTCCGCGCTCAAGCGGATCGCATAAATAGCTATAACATATTTTATATAGGCTACTTATTACTAAACTGTTTTCTGAGTCAGTGTCGGCTGCAAAGATGAAGTTGACTGATGAATGACTTTATTCTCGATATTTAATTATTTTTATTCTCAATATTTTATTTCTACATTTTTCTGGATATTTAATTAGTTTAATCTCGCATTATAGGCTAACGACATTATTCTGGAGATGTTTTTTTTTTTATTATTGTTTGGCCCTATAATCCTCTTTCTTACTCTCTCATTTGGCACGAATCCAAATGTTTCCATATTCACAATGTTGGCTATTTGAATTTGAATGCTACAGACTATTATTTATTAGGCCTATGTAAACCAGGCTTTGTACTTAACCCGCTTTCCAAAAAAATATATATATATCATGGTCTTTTTCACATGAAAAATCGTCCTCCTCACATGAGAAAATAGGCTATGTGTTTGGCCCGAGCTCAGGCTGAACGGCACGGATTGTACTACGGGCTGTTTTAATTAACCAGTGTATCTAGATTCTATAGTGTATCTATATGTTTGGTTGACTATTTTATTCGGATAATGAAAAGGCTGCAGCATATGCAATGCTGTAGGCCTATATGAAAGGTGCATTTCTCTCATACTGCAGTGCGGAGATGGCTAATCAGCATCGTCTACTTCATCTTTGTGTGATCTTTATTGTATTTCTACGGGCAGAGGAGAATAGCAAAAAGAAACGAAGAAAACACAATGTAACATTCATACACCTGTACACAATGCAATGCGCACATGTGAGTGTGGCTAGTGCCATTTAGTGGTGGATTGGGCAAGGCTAAAAGGGCGGAACGAAAGTCTTAAAATTCAAATTAATCAAATAGAATCGACTCAGAAGAGACGTGAATGAATGCACGCGTGTCGCCTGATCCACAAATGCACATTTTAATCGCTACATGCACAAATTATGATACTTTAATACAAACTGTACCATTTGTATTCACAATTGTCTCTATTTGAACAAAATGCTGCACATTACTTAATTCTTAACTCTACAGTACATGGATAATTGTGTGTGCATCTATTAATCATTTTGAGTCTAATTTCATCCCATAGTGAACGTCACTGACACAACGTGAGGTCGTATTTATTTTTTAACGTGCAAAAATTGTGGACGAGAATTTCAGACTGTGTGCAATGACCTTAATTCAGGTAATCCTAATATGTATAACAAAAAAGATTTAAAAATGGAGGTTTGTTAGGTCCAAAATAAATAAATATATTTTATTTGCAATTTAAGTGCTTGAAAGCAAGGAAAGAAAAAAAAAAGAGAAAGAAATGTCAGCATTTGAATATCTGTACTTTACAGCAGAGAATGGTTGACATCTGATTGAAAAGAAAGCACTGTACCCTTAGTTGGGTGCATAGACTCGATGGGATTCCTCTGCTGTCTTTGCAGAAGGGAAAACAGCATCAATTTCTTGAAGTGGTGGCGTAATACAAGTCACGAATAGTGAATTAATGTGAAAATAGCACAAAAGGGAGGTAAGATCATCTTCATGCAACACATTACAGAATAAGGCATAGACCCTGAAGACTGGCACTCCACACAGTTTCCTGAATTGATTTCAGTTTATTCCTTGCACAACCCATGCCTTTAAATATGCATTCAAAGGCCGTATTAAGGAGCATTTGCCGAATATTGCCTTATAAATAGTGAATGCCAAAAAAAAAGAGGTTTTATACATCAGTACTGCATGAACATTGAAAATATTCAGGATACAGCCACAAAGCAGCAGAATTTGATTGTCGGTCCTATTTTAGAGTGCTAAATACAGTTACACTCACCAGGGTTCTGCGCCATTCAGAACTGATCTGAAGAAGCCTTTTCAATTACAATTCAATTCAAGGAATCAGAACCAAAGCAGCAGACAAGATGTTGAACTGCAATTCAAACTTCAATGCAGAGAAGTAGAATCAAAACAAATTGAATTTCAAAGAAATTCATAGATATACTGTAACAACAGACAGCTATAATGATAGATTTAAAAACAGATATAACAACATAATGATAGATAAAACGAGAGATGTAAAGATAGATAGATAGATCGATTTGCTGTCCTCCTAATGTGAGGCACATCCACAGTTCAGGAAATTACCTCACTTTTATCTTTTATATTCATTTTAAGTCCAGGAGCTCTGCCCAAGGACACACCTGACTGACTCTGGCCTTTACTTATTCGAGAGGACGTGAAAAAAGGCGATGGAGAGCGAGCAAAGAAGTGAACGCCTAGTCTAATTTTCCAGAGATGTAGATTTAAATGGACAAAGGTGGATACCTCAGTGACTCCTCACCAGTTGGATCTGATTATCTTTCAGACTCAAAAGCATTTCTGGTATCCTTGCATGAAAGTTCAAAAACCTTCCAGTTAAAATTCAGAGAAGCTTTCAGCTTTTAAACAATCTTGACATTTCAAACAAACACGTGGATTGCTAACAGACTCCTGGCTGGATGATAGGAAGCCTTTAAGCTCAAGATACTGCATGTATCCAGGGACTTTTAGGGATGCTTTTCCATTTAACCTTGTACTTTGCAGCTAAACCTCAAGATAGAGGCTGTCCACTCTAAAGAACACTACATTAAATAGAAATGCTGCCCAAGGACTTGGCCCCAGGCCATCTGAACAAATATATATTTTCCCTTTAATTACTTAACCTAAGAGGTTAATCTCAAGGGATGTCTTGGATGGGGGCTTCAGCGACAATCCATCTGGGTTTACCATCCCACTCCCGATCATCAAAATCCCCGCCACGAGGCACAGGCACCATGATGCGCCTCTTAGAAATTGGGCCGAGCGTTAATGGCAGGCAGAGCGGGGCGACGTTTGAATCCTTCCTGTGTACGCTTTGGCCAGAGCTCTCATCTCAGCAGGTTCAAGGACCTTGCGCCATACACAGCTGCCCACTTCAATAAATGCACAATCTGTCAGTGTTTGCTGCTGTTGGGCGCCACCAGCGACTTGCACTTTCCATTAGCGATCATGCTGAAACATGCACGAAGAACAGAGAGCAAGCCAAAAAACACATTTATGCTCACACTGGGTCTCATTTACTAATAACTGTGCAGGGTTCTTTCTTAATCGTGCAAAAAAGTTAATGTGTGAAATTTACACCAGAGCAGGTGCGTATATAAATATAAATATAAATATAAATTGTTGTTGTTATTGCTGTTATTATTATTATTATCATCATTATTACTATCTATCTATCCATCCATCCAGAGCAGATGCGTACATAAATATAAATAATAATAATTTGTATAAATATTATTGTTATTATTATTATTACTATTATTATTACTACTATATTATTAACATATTTTCTATATAATTATAACATAGGTATGTACATGAACATAAATATAAAAATAAACTACATATATATAATTAAAATATAATCTATATAAATATGTATTATTATTATTACTATTATTATTATTATTATTATAACTAATATATACATAGAGAGAGGGAGAGAGAGATCAGGTGTGTATGTAAATAAATATATAAAAATAAAAAAATAAACTAAATATAAATATGTATTAGTATTGTTATTTTTAATTATTATTATTATTATTATTATACAACTAAAATATTTACTATATAATTATAACAATTAAAATATTTGTATTTATTTTATTATATATATATA
>NW_015507162.1:83554-86095 GCF_001515645.1 Sinocyclocheilus grahami
TATACACATACATATATATAGCATTTGCATAAATAGTAAGATGTCAAAAGAGACTCTAAAAAGATGTCTGCAAACACTTAAGTGGAAATGTGGACCTTTTCTAGGATTTATGAAGTTCATCGTCAGATTTGCTGAATCAAGATGTTTCAGGGTTTGAAAGCTGTCACATGATTACAGTGTAAAGTGTTGTCTTACACAAAGCACAAACCCATTTTCAGCTTAACACATGACACAGCACGTCAGAGTTTGATTAAAACTGAGTGGCTGTAACAAGCAAAAGCTCTTGAAGGGGCTGTTAAGCATCTCAGTGGATGTTGAGAGGACTTCACATTGGTATACGAATGGCGCCTCTAACAAACGCAGAATTTTTGTGCACCTGACATCAAGCGTGTTCACGTTTGACAAAGGGAACGCACTGCAATAAAATAATTACAACCAAGTCTGTAGAGCCCAACTACTTCAGAAGAAAGCAATCTCTTCCTCCTTCAGGACAAGTTAGTGGTGATCACCACACACTGCGGCGAGATAAAGTTAGGGCTGTAATTATTCCGTTTGCACAGACATGGGCGGACAGGGATCTCAGATTCTGCTTTGTAAAGAAGCCTTTGAGGCTTTGACCTGCCAGTCTCCTCAAATGTATTGGATTCGGCTTTGCTGTGATAGATGGAGCTTGATCTCCACCTACAGGCTGCTGGGAAATCTCTTCTGCACATGATGCGGAGATGGGAGGGGGGCCCACAATCAATGCGACTAATTCAAGAACTGCAGCAGAACGAAAATGCCACCAAGAGGAAGAAAAAAAAAAGCAGCAGGATGATTCCGTTTGAAGGCACTGCGGGTATGTCCGTGGAGAAAGCAATATCTACATACCTTAATCGCAGTATAACGACCTGTGAGCGAGAGACTGCGGGAGCAGCTTGCAGAATGCAGCTATTGATTGAGGACAATCTATTAATTACTGTTAGATTTCACTGCAGCAGGTGATTTTAATGCAAATAGCCAATGCTCAGATGGTTGAGTGTTAATGGCGGATGGTGGAAATGCAGCGTTCGGCATCTTTTGCCGAGAACAAAGGCACTTTTCTTGGATGAGCTCTTGAGAGGTGTTGACACCACACTTTTGCAAAAGATTCAAATTTGTTCCTATTCCTCCTCCTGCTTGGCTTGCGTTTCTCTGGATGAGACAGTTGTTCTTCTCTGGGTCCATCCCCATGAGGACAATGGGATGAGCTCGAGAGCAAATGAAAAGAAAGACAAACATTTGTCGTCAAGAATACAAAAGCAAACAGTAAATCTCTGCTGAATAAACCCCAGCGCTCTCGATGACTGGAGCATGTTGAAAATGTAAAGAAGGAAACTGAAAACCGCACACGAGTCACTCCATGCAAGAAACGCCATTTGCTATTAACATAATCTGCTATTATGTATTTTGCGAGATTTAGATGCATGAATTCAACTTATTCTATTAAAAATATTAAAGAAACATTACTAAAACTATTATTTTTAACACTTTGTTTTTTATCTGTCCATGAACGTTGGCTTCCTCCATCATACAGGTATTTAGGTATTTACCTAAAAACAATACTGAACTGCAATTTTAAATAGGATCATTAGGCGGAAATGACATCATGAGTTTTCAAATGAGCCATTTTCAAGAGCTGATATTCAGAAAATGCTATAAGCTGATAGAATTCATCAAGAATTACATATTGATCGTTTTTTCAATATGTAATTCTTGATGTCAGCATATTAATGTCCATGTCTATTAATCAGGTCAAATCAATTTAGAAGAATTAAAGTAATAAAAGTATTAAAGAAAACATCTTACAGAAACTTACTTGAAAAGTCACCATCCCAACACCTGTTTCTTGAATGACTCAGACATATACAGCACCTATTCAATATCATAACTCTACAGCGCTCTCATCTCCTCAAACCCCTTCCACAAACAGGTCTTCAAAGCCTACGTATTTGCACCCTATAACCATTTTTCTAGTGAACAGATCGTTCTGCAGCTGAGGCTGTGTTAGTCATAATCACACACGTCATCAGACGGCCGTCTCTCTCAATCCTCAATCTTCTTAAGAAACTCAAAGTCACCCGAATCTCGTTTTTCATCTCTCTATCCCACCTCCACGCATGATGCCTGAACGGAGGACCATACAGCACACCAGGACACCTTTTATTTATTTGTATTTATTTATTTAGTCATTTATTAAACGCTTTTATCCGAAGCAATCAATTGTAGTATTAAAACAACTAAAAACAGATCCAAAACTAAAATCTAAAACTTTATAAATATTACCTATACACATTTTAAAAATAAAGAGATTAAATAAAAATGACAAATGCATACAACAAAATTTCAAAACTTAACATTTAAATGGAAAAAAAAAATAAAGCTAAAAACAATTCAAAATATTAAAGAACAAAAGGTATAAGAGTATAATAATGATTCTAACATAACACTAAGCCAAACACCAAAAAAACAACTACATATGTGTATGTACAACCACACACACATACATATATATATATATAT
>NW_015507162.1:87199-126654 GCF_001515645.1 Sinocyclocheilus grahami
AGTTTATCAGTAATCCTAAAAAAATAACACTGCCAAACACACATGCTAGAAAAGAACAACTTACTTACACATAGTAAGAAATGGTTATAAACACTGAAACAGAAGTGAAACAAGTAATAGGAAAGAGGAGAAATAAAAAGCGATACTTATCCTTTGCCGGTGTCCCCGCCCCTTGGAGTCGCACGGTAGAGTCGATGGTCTTTACACTCTTCGGTCTTCACACGAGGAGGCCTTCATGCGACGGCTGCCGCGGGTAAACTAAGCTTTTTTATACCCGTCTAACAAAATACTAAATTAATTCAGCTGGACATACTTTCCTTATTTTCTCCGCAACAAATGGCCAAGCAAGCGCAGACACTGACAAGATACGCGATACAGAACGAGACCAAACGCGATATCAGCACGTCTCCACACAGTAAACAAAACAAGCGTTTTTCCAGTCGGAAAAACTTTTACACTGGGGTTTCCTTTTCATTTTTAAACTTCATTTTCTTTCAGAAGTACAAATGCAGCATTCTGGTGTCTCTTTGAGCAGCCCCTGATCTTCCAGAAAACCCCGAAAAGAAGCAATCAGACCCTTTGTGGATGCCACAGCAAAGAAAGAAGCGATACAACACAAGAAACAAAGCATTAGGAGAACATCATAAGAGCAGTGTGTTAAACAACACAAGATGTGGAAGTCGGTGGTTTAAAAGTACAGTCTGAACTGGCGCTCTGAGGAATTTGTCTTAACAAAGCACAGTTTATCTACTTCCATTTTAGAATTCATAATCACGCTGTCTACCGGTTGAATCACAGATATCTGTTTTATCCGTTTCATTATTTTAAAAAAAAGTTCTTAACATACAGTGTACCACCAGCAGGCAATTGCTTTGTTTTATATAAATTATTGAATTCATCTTCATAAACTATACATTTTATAACCAATACTCAGTAGTGAAAATAATACAGCAAAAAGCAGAAGGAAAAAGATTTTTGCACAAGAGACATGGTTATGTTTCCAGCTTCTCTGTGATTAGATCATTATAAGCCACTAAAGTAAAAAGTTTACAGTCCAAGGATCCAGTCTTAATGAATGTCCCTGCTCTCATTGTGCACAATTTATCACTACCTTATTCTGAAGGGAACAAAAACAGTTGTTTTATAGTCCTAATGACTTTCTTTAAAATCCATACATAACCAAGGCCGTGCAGATGAAATGAATTATGTGAAAGATACAGTGACTTTCTTTCTTCTCCGGAACACACAAAAAAACATATTCTGGAGATTTTTTTAAATAGTTTTGTGTATAAAATGAAAATCAGTGGTATCAAAAATAACTTTACTGAGGGAAAAAACATTCTACAAAATATATTTTTTGTGTTCTCCACAAGAAAGTCAGTCGTACAGGTTTGGAACAACTGGAAGCTACTGTGCAGTTACTATAGTGTTCTTGGCACATTAATATTTTGTTCAGGGTGGTTCTGATTGTTTATCGGTCCAAGTCAAAAGCATCAAACCTTTAAGTCTCAAGATATTCTGGCACCTCAGGTTCTTCTTTCAGTTTAAAAGATTTTATCATCTGAACAACAAAAAAACAAAACAAACAAAAAAAACACTCCTCAACAACCCACATGATTTGAAATGTTTTTAGCACAATATGCGTCAAACATCAATGTTTAATACTTATGGTTAGGGCTTTGTTCAACTCATAAGCATGAGCCTTAAAGCCTTAACAAAAAACATTCATAATATACATTTACCATTATACCATTAATAATTTTTTCTTTTTATGATGCAATCAAAACCAAATGGATGTTTCACACTGAATATTCTGTTTCACTCTGAAATATTACAGTAAAAGCATTGCAAACGCTTCACGTTATCTACAAAACAGCATTATGCACTCCAAAGTTCTCCCGAAAACAAAAGTTTTGTTGTCAAAGTATATCTCATAGACTTATCGAATCATATTTTGTTTTGTTCTTGGAGAACACGGGCCGAAAGCTGGACAGGGGATTTGCGGCGCATCTACCTGCACTGTCATTGTTAATCTTCTGATGCTTTTCTGACTATGGAAGTTAGGGGTTTTGATTGGCTGGTTTGTATTGGCTGACAGCTTGTCTCTAGCGCATTTGGCACTGCTCAACAGACGCCGTGCTGCTCTACTACTGACGGCCTGTTCAGCGCAGCATCTGTTCGCAAACTCTAATGATAATCAAGCAACTGTGCCATAACTCAATTTTATGTTACCTTGTCCCAGCTCCCAGCATTCCTAAAATATATTATTTAAAGTGGAAGCAATGGAGGACTCAATTAAAGCGTGCATGCATGTCACTGGGACATATTTAACGCTATGAAGTCATAAAGAGAGGATGCGGTTCCAAAAAGATGTGTTCAACCATGTTCATGTGTCCTTCCGACCTTGTTCACGGAAAAGGTCACTGACTAATGTGTTTTCTTACCCTCGCAGACGAGATTTATTCAGCTGAAAACTGCACTCACTTTAGCTTAATTTGACCAAGACGGTTCCACACAAATAAAATCATCCAGCGACTTAACTGCCAGCTTTTGTAGGCCGATGTCAGATCATGCGCGTGCCATAATTTATAACCCGAGTGAATGGACATTAACGATGAGCTGCGGACTGGACTGTGCCGGCTCCCACAATGAAACTCAAACAATAAGGGCAGATGATGAAGGCACATAAAGGTACATTTTCTAAAATGCAAGGTAAGAAAATTGAATTTACTGCACCAAAATAGTGTCATTCAGTACTTACTGTAGTAGCCGTACAAAACTGTGTTTTCGATCTGCTGCCGGGTCTCATTGCTTGCCGCCCATTCCTGGATTTATAAAAAACAACAACGTCAGAAGAAAAGTATAAAATACACTGGCATACATTCAATCAAATCATGAAATATTTTAATTCTTAAGATTCTCTAGGACTATCCGTTGATTAAAAATTCTTAATCAAATGAATTACATTACTGCTGATTGATTTATCACAATTAATAGAATATAAAATATCTGAGCTTGTTTTAAAATTTTATAGAATTCAAAATATTTTATATTACTGTTGCAGACATAAAACATCATTAATGATTTCCATATCATTAAACAGGTGTTTTATGATTATGAGGTGTATAGCACACCTTATGAGGTGTATATTATTAATTTACTACATTTGCATATAGTAAATGAGTAATACTATAATAATACTAATAATACTAAATTATGTTAAATTGACTGCTCCATAAGACAATAAGAGATCCCCCTTCACATTGCAAAGCGCTTTGAGTGTCTAGAAAAGTGCTATATAAATGCAACAAATTATTATTATTATTATTAATACAGTACAATATATGATTCAGGATATGTATCTCAAAGGATAAAAACATGACCAACAAATATACTGCTCTATACAGTGAGGTAAAACATGATTTTTATGACAGGACTTCAAATGGTGCCATGGGACAGTGATGATACAAAGAAGTGGCTCTCCAAGCGCAGTGTGTTTTTTATTCCCAATGTGTCAGAGATTCCATCAGAAACGTGACCTGACACTTTGATGACTCACAGGTTCTCGGAGTAGATCCAAATGCCAGAGAGAATTGCTGTCTGCCTTGCCGCAGTAAATCACTCTCTCTCTCTCCCTCTCTCTGTCTCGATGAACTCCATCTAGCATTCATAACTCAACGTTTCATCATGCCAAAAGAGCAAACCCATAATTGCTACACGAGCACTAGAAAAACATAATTCCATTGTTGGATACTTGCAGTCAGCCTTTATGAATCTAAACAGGTCGAGACATAATGAGATATTTCACAAATATCACAAATATATGTTGACCTATGAATTTCAATGACGTTGCCAATTACTTGTGATCACTGAAGAATCATTTCATAAAGATCACACTCACAAAGAGATTTCTAGCTGTAATAGCTGACATTTTTTTATAGAAATTTCAAGTTAATTTTCCAGCTTTCCAAGCATGTAAATAACTATTTTAAACTTCCCTGATATTTCACAACCATGGGCAACCAGAAAATGTAATTATTATATTTTCTCATCATGGTATTTCTGTTTATATCTAATATAAATAAATAAACATATACACTAATGTAAGTTTAGTAATGTATGCATATATTTCAGTAAGATTTTTTAATGTTTTTGAAAGATGTCTCTTAAGGCCCGTTCACACCAAGCACGATAACTATACAGATAACGATAAAGATATAGTTCTAAAAATCGTTCTCAATATTAAAGAATAGCAGAGTCCACCCCACAACTATAACGATACAGAGGAACGATATTGTTGTGATCACTTTCAAAATTATTTTTTTCCAGCTGATGAAAGATAAAACACTGACAGCCAATCAGAATCCATCCTGCTGTAACGAGCTCAAGAATTTAAAGCGGCAGACGCATGTGCGCTTAGAATAAACAGACGATATCGTTCGCCGGTGTGGACGCTTAATATCGTTATCTTTATCGTTGTCGTTCTTGGTGTGAACGGGGCTTTACACATACCAAGGCTGCATTTATTTGATCAAAAATACAGTAAAAACTGTAATTTTGTGAAATATTATTGTAATACGAAATAACATTTTTCTTTCAATATATTTTAAAATGTAATTTATTCCTATTATGCAAAGCTGAATTTTCAGCATCATTACTCCAGTCTTCAGTGTCACATGATCTTTCAGAAGTCATTCTAATATGCTGATTTGGTGCTCATGTAACATTTTTTTTATAATTCTTAATATTGAAGACAGTTGTGCTGCTTAATATTTTTGTCGTAATCATGGTACCAAGAAAGTTCGAAAGAACAGCATTTTTATGAAATAAAAAATGTTTTGTAACAAATTAACATCTTTGTAACACTATACATATCTTCATTGTCACTTTTGATCAATTTAATGCATGCTTGCTGAAGAAATAAATACATTTCTTTAAAAAAAAAACTCTTTCTGACCACAAACTTTTAAATTGGTAGTGTGGCTAAAAATTGTCACTGCATCAGATAACAAATGACCAGATAATTTTACATACAGTAACACGAAGTTTAAAAATTATATTAGTTTATTTATTTACAATAAAGCCTTTAAAATAAATCCCAAGTCCAATATGCTTCCTTAATAGAAGGATACTGGCTATTCAAAAAAGAAAAAAGGGAGAAAGGGGACGACAGTATCTCACTAGAAAATGAGTCAACACACTAAACAAAACTGGGATTTTTTAAATGTCCAAATACGTCTTGAGGCCTCTGTAGGTGCCACAAATCTGTCTCCTGGTTTAAGCATATTAGCTTTGTGGGTTTCTAAAGGACACCCACAGAATAACAAAGATCTGCGGAACAAAACAAGCCTGATTTAACAACAATTTATCAAGAAAACTCTAGCACTGCGACAAGTTTAGCATTTGAGAGTGCATCCTCATTAGCCAAACCCAGGCCTGTCAATCATTGCTGTAATCTCTTTAGGGCAGAGAAACAGAAATAAACCTACAGAGTCCTACGTGCACAGGCTGCATTAAGAAGATGTTTAGTTGGGAAGGTTCCTCTACCCATTAAGCCAGCTTCCTCGACTGGAGGAAGAGATACATTTGATCGTCACATCAGAAAAACGGATTACCGGAAGGCCGGAGCCAAGGAGATCGCTGCCATAATCTTACGTGTTTATCCAAGACTTGATGGCTCCTTCCATCTCAACCTCCTACAACAAAAAGCACCTGTCTGCCTGATTTATTATGTGACGTGAATCACAGCAAGCTTCAGAACGATTATCAAACGACATTTTCCCACCCATTTGGGTGAGCGTATTTCATCAGAATCTGCTGTAATTTTCCTAGAACAGTTAGAATAAATACTAGGGATGCACGATATATCGGCCACCATATCGGTATCGGCCGATAAGTGCTCATTTTTTCTGTTATCGGTATCGGCCTGATAAGAAAATTTGGCCGATATCTTAAAGCCGATAAATAATGCATTATTTCCTTCAGAGACACTTCAGATGCGCGCTGTTCGTTTGCAGCCTTTTGTGCAATTGTACGTTGTAATATTGTGTTTATTTGATGTATATCTGATGTATCTCATATATGCACTCTATAACAAGGGCAAACAAGTTTTATACAAGTCGATAGCAAAATTTTGCATTTCTGGGATATTCTTGGCCTGTATAGCTCGGGTAAGGGTAAAGAATTGTCGCAAGTTTCCAGATGAATAGATTTTGAGCCGCAAATAAATGTAAAGAGATTCACAAATATTAAACAAATTCACAAATAAATAGAATGAGATCCACAAATAGAAAGAGTGTATTCAGGCAAAGTTGTGTTTGCGACATAAAAACATATTTGTGGATTTATTTGAATATCTTATTTTTTATTCTTTTATCATTTTAATATATTTAATATTTGTGATTCTCTTTATGTTTATTTGTGGCTCAAAATCAATTTAATTATCTGGAAACATGCAACAATTTTAACCCCACATTAGGTCTTACTTACATAAATAAAAACACAACTGTACTCACAAGTTGCACAATTTGAGATAGTATTTATATTCGTTGCACAAATATTTTCGTTGCATTTGCGACTGAAAACTACTGCGTGCGACTATGAAATTTATTTTAGGAGCACCAGTGCGACTGACCCGATCATCATCATACTTGTGATTGTGCTCAGGGGAGCTTCAAAGGTTTCTGCGTGTTTTTGCAGCGTTGAGTAATGTATCACAGACATATCTCACGAATCCTTTCATAAGCAAAGTGTAGACAGGGTGTAAATAAGAGATTCATCGCGCAGTGTAGAGCTTCGTTGATTATAAATGTGAGATTGCGATGAACTAAGATGAGTGACAGCTTTGAATGATTTTTAAGGGAGTTTGTAAATGTGATACTGATTTAATACAATACAATTCAATAAACAAGAAGATAATATAAAGTGACTTACATTGTCTGACTATAACACTATTGTCTGATTTTGCTCTATTTCGTTGTCGAAAATAGTTTAAAACAAAGACACAGCGGAGCCGCTGCGCATCTCCATTCAAACACAGCGGTGTTTCGTTTATGATTTAACGGGGTTTTTTAAACGAATCTAGTGAGTCAGTGATTCATGATTACCCATTCATAAAGTCACTTGATTCATTCTTGAATGAATTAGCCATTCGAATGAATCAATTGAATGAATGATTCAGTGATAAAATCAGTGACTTGCCGCCACCTGCTGGCAGTTTTAGTTTCATTTTTAAAGTATCTTTTCAGTTATTTAAATCATTTAATATTTCTATATTCAAAATTGTATATTTAAAACATTAATATCATCATGGATTTAATTGCACTCATTCCACTTCTGAACCTCATTAAATGTCTGAAAGTACACCAAGCCACTTTTGTGTTCTTCTGTGCCACCTCTACAAATTAATTTTGTTAATACTGATTTCATTTGATTTTTAACTTGTTTCTTATTCTACTCATATTCTGTTGTTTTAATTACCATTTTTAAAAAGCTTATAAAATATAATTTAAGAATTTGACAAAAGATGACATAATTTTAATAAAGTTAGAGGAGTCAAATATCACCTCGTAATGGGAAGGCTACTTTTTGATAACATTTTGGATTATTGATTAGAAGGTGCTCCTAAAATTTTGAACGTGCTCCTAAATTTTTTAAGTTAGGAGCACAAGTGCTCCTAAAAAGAAAAGTAAGCGTCGAGCCCTGCTATATAGGGCTTTTAAAACTTAATATAATTAAGAAATAATTAACTCTAGGCATTTTTTATGCCTGGATTATCGTGATTTATATTTTACACTACGCATAACAATTAACAACAATTAATTAATCCAGGGTATTTAAAAATTGACGTTTCTTACTGTACAGTACATTCCTAACGGTACTTGCATATTTGTGCTGTCATTGATTGTATGAATGAAACGTGTGATCTGTTTACAAAACGGCTCTAGTATTGCACATTTTGGTATTATCAAGTACTATCAGGACTTTTCAGATTATAATGGTAAGAATAAAACATTTTCTGCTTCACTCCAATTCACATAACCTCTGTGTATAGTGCTGATCTATTCACTACATTACACTACAGTGCTCTATGACTCAAGACAATCTATGAATTTTAAAGTGTTTTAAGGAAGGGTGGTACAAAAAGATCAGCAGCTTCATCAGAGATCCAATTAACCCGACAGAGTCACTGAGAATCTCTTTAGGTTAACCTCCTCCGCCTAGTCAGATGATCGCTGATATGATCAAGCAAGTCTGCATGTCTTCTTCAGAACACTTCAAAACCCTCAACTTCCAATTAACGAAATGAAACCAGTAATGAATCCCATCTAATTCTGATAAAGTTATATCTAGTCTTGACCTCTACAAGCCCTTTTTAACAATCCTAGGGCTGATCACCATCTCAAATGAAAACCAGGCCAGCAATCTCAATTTATTCTGGACAACACACACTTGAGTAGTGATTTACACTGCCTGGTGAATATACTGCTGGTGTGTTCTGTGATATTTCTAATGTATTTATTTATAGATCAGCCATATCTGCGGACAACTGTTGATAGTCAAAACATGTTTGACTATTAAACAATGGAAATAACCTCATATCTCACCCAAATCTACACAACAATCCATGTGTTTTGCAAAGACATCCGTACATTCATAGTACCGTAATGTAATCGAATACAAATACCGGAATTAAAAGTCTCAGGCCACAGTTAGTGCAAAAATTTAAATACTGGATTCATTTCTTCAACCTCAAGTTGTTGTAAACCCCTATGATTTTCATTTTAGAGAAGATATTATGCAGAGGTGCTTTTCCTATTCAAAAAGTAAATGAAAGGCAGACACTGTTGTGATCCAGATTGAAAAAAGGCATCTTAAGACATCTATATGGAGCCATACTATAGAACTGTTTAAGTTTCGTCATAACTAGAATATCTCATTTGTGCACATTTTCAAATTGCCTTTAGTTCTAATATATTGCAAACGAGTTTGAATATGTGGAAGTTCTAATTAGATTTGAGAGCTACAGAAAAGTGCCAAATTAACAGTGAATAACAGCTTAAATTTCAGTCTGCCATTTGACTTCAGAACACTTGCAAAAGTTGTCTAAATCAGTGTTTCCCAACAAGGGTGCCGTCTATCGAGAGCAGGGGTGCCGTGTAAAAAATATTTTTTAAATATTTTTAAATTGCTAAAATGTTCAAAAAAGCATAATATAATATAATATCCATTTATGATGTCGCCAATAATTAGATGCACCGAAATTTCGGCTGCCGAATATTAGTTCACCGCTCAGGTTTCACTATCACGTGGTGTGACGCTCTGCGTATTATCCCGCTCTGTGCGTGTGCTCCGCTCAGTCGCTCCACTCGTATACCGTTCATGCGAATTGGAACAGCAAAGTCCACTCACAAATTGAGCCGACAGGAAACATCTATGTAGTACATTATTGTTTCTGTCTGCAATAGTGTGGTATATGGGCAACTCTGGTAACGCTGCCCTCTCATTCATTGATCTGCTAACCGCTATGTTATGCTCGCATGTTCTGATAATAATAGCTTTCTAGGACTAAACATTATTTGGATAATTGGTAAAAAAAAAAAAAAGTTAAATATCTTAACCCTACTGTTAGACCTACCTGAAAAACTAAAAAGCTATTTATTTCATTCGAAGGCCTGTCGTCATTTTTTTATTTGTGCTATCATTATTCATTTCTTTATTTGTTCTTATTTTATTACTGACTGCTTACTTGTCATTTTTTATTCAATTCAAAGTTTGAAATCAAGCTATCTCGTGCTACTGCACCAAAATTACCCCACTGTAAAATTTAAAAAATACCGAGTGAGCAAACATTTGTGAGATTGCTAGTTATAATGGTAATTAAATAATGTTTACATATGTATAAAAGCCTAAATTAAAATCTGTCATATAAATTGGTCTCTTCATTAGAAATTAGCCTACTGATTGCCACCATTGATGGACACATTTTTTAAATAATATTAAAAATATCTGTATGACATTATATTCTGCAGTTCTTCCCTGTTGTACCGAATATCTATACTTTTCAAATGATCACATCGAAGTTAGAAATTCAAATATTGTGACAAAATTTATTTTGTAGGGTGCCACAAGTTTGTTAAAATTTCCAAAGGGTGCCGCGACTAAAAAAAGGTTGGGGAAACACTGGTCTAAATTACTTTTGGTAAGGGTACTTTTTCCATTTTACAAATTGACAGGCTCAGGTCATAATGTGCTTTCATTGTATGCAGGAACCAAGTTACACGGAAGTTCTAAGTGAAGCACTCATTAAAGATCTCATGTCAGAGGAGGTAATTCTACGCTTAATTATTCATTATCCGTAAGGAAGAATGGTGGGCCCGTGGTCTCATTAATTATGCCATTCAGTTGCCATAGTAACCACTGTCTCATTAGACCATTTGAGTCTCAAAGTAAAAGACAGACGTGCTCAATTCAATCTGTGAACTCAAACCTGACGTATTGATCTCTCTTCTTATTGCATTTGATTGAATAATGGGATGTTTTAGGAAAGAAATGCCATTGTTTTCACAAGTGGTGAGAGTAAACTACCAATAGCAATAAGACTCATTCCAGACATCCAAATCACTTATTGTGAAGAGCTCTCAGTCTCTTATAAATTACTTTGCTTATGAACAATGAAAAAATGAACAATGGATCAAGAATATGGATAATGGAGCTTCAGGGTTGAATCAAGCACAGATCTGAGTTTGAACAACGAACAACCTTTCTGTACAGGAATATGGTTACCTTGTAAGTGCCATTGGGGTACTTCATGAAGGACACTAGGAAGATATCAACAGGAAGCAGGGCTGATGTGATGAGCGCAATGGCCAGAGCGCATATCGCAGTGATGGTGGAGATAACCTCGCTCTCCTGCCGGCTCTGATATTTCCGAATATAAACCCAGCAGAAGGCCAAGATGACCTGAAGATACAGGGGACACTTTGAGATTTGCATCAAAATAATCCATTTAAATTAGTCTCATGATTTCTGAACCTAAAGGCTTTGGATTAAATGCTTCAAATTAGTTTTGTATACAAACATTAATTCTGTCTATGTACAAATCTCTTGTGCAAAAACGAATTTTATTTATTTATTTTATTATTTTTGGACCAGAGAGCAGGTAAGAATATTAGAGATATCAGCTAGTCATAAATGTATCATTCACATGTATATCATTAAATAACAAAAAACAGAAAAAAACATTTTTATAATGATACACAATTTCACAAAGAGTAACCAAATAAAATTAAAAAGTAAATCCCCACCAACCCATATGTCAAGCCCTGTTCATAATCACAAACATACAAAAACGAAAGCTGGCTTTTTTTAAGTGTTACAAAGAAAATGTACAAGAGGCCTGATATTTGTGATCATTTGTAATAATTGTGTTAAAGTTGCGTGACACTATTTTAACAGGCCTAAATCTCTCTGGTGTCAAACCGATGTGTGTTATACTTATATCATACAGCTGGCCTTTTCAGACTTTAAAGGCCATACAAGTGCTATTAAGATTCTGTATTGCACTTCTGATCTAGCAGCCAATAGTTCCTCTGTTAGAAAGAAGAGGAAAGACCTGCCTACAGATTTAGAAGCCTCTGAGACAGCTGTCTCTGAAAAGCATTACGTTGTATCTCATTAAACACAAAACAAAAAAACTAATAGAGTACAACTTTAAAGAGGAACTTGTTTCAGAGTGAAAGGTCGTATTCCAAACACATCCACTAGAAGCTCTCAGGACGCAGCTAAAATGAGCTTGTGATTACGGGATGCTGTTTTCAGACAGGATTAATTAAGAGCCCTGTGCGTATTAGATTCTGCCTTGGTCAGATAATGACCCAACGCTCTGCATTTAAATCAGGATGCGCCGAACCAATTATATAACAGGAAATACTGCTCTCTTTGCACTTGTTAAACTTGAGCAGGATGCACTTTAGTTAGAAAATGAAGACTCTGGCGGCACTTCAATTAAACACCTCGACCAGGTAGAATAAAAACAAATTACATATTTACAGGTGATGTATATCTGTACCACTAAATTGAATTGCAAAAATAATAAAAGTTTCCTGAACACTCCCCTCATCAGCCATTGGTCACCAAACAGATAGTCCCGCCTCAAACAAACAAAGCTATTAATAACAGTACCAGAGTAGCTGTGTTTCTATTTTTTGGGGGAAGCAACCTACAATTACTTATCAATGTATACCATACAAACAATCACTTGTGGCTTAGATATTTGTGACCCACATAATTATGGCAATAAAATGAAATACATTTGCTTACACGCACTTGTACTTGAATCTAAACTGCATGCTATTATTGAAATTTGAGTGTCTATTTCTTCGTATTTTAGTAAAACAGTTCAGTGTGACACTTCAGTAAAAGTCTATATATATACCGTAACTGTAAACATCAACAGGTTTATGTGTTGAACATAAAATAATAACATTTTCTGAACACTCCCCTCATCAGCCATTGGTCACCAAACAGATAGTCCCGCCTCAAACAAACAAAGCTATTAATAACAGTACCAGAGCAGCTGTGTTTCTATTTTTGGGGGGGAGCAACCTACAATTACTTATCAATGTATATTAATACCTTCATATCTGAAATATGTCTATATCTATGAACCATACAAACAATCACTTGTGGCTTAGATATTTGTGACCCACATAATTATGGCAATACAATTAAATAATACACTTGCTTACATGCACTTGTACTTGACTCTAAACTGCACGGTATTATTGAAATTTGAGGGTCTATTTCTTCGTACTTTAGTAAAACGGTTCAGTGTGACAATTCAGTAAAAGTCTATAAATATACCGTAACTGTAAACATCAACAGGTTTATGATATTACGTATATAACCAAAATAATTAGATAGGTCTATTGTGTGCTATCCGTTACTAGTACAAAGATACATTTCGAGCAGGATAACACGTGACAGAATATACACGGGAACACCGCGTCTAACAACGTAATACTAGTAAATACAACTTCTAATGGATAATTCATGTATCTCACCAGTAAAACAATAGTGAAAATAGACCACCCGAGCACAGATTCAGAGAGTAACGCTACAGGCGTCGCCATGACTGCTTCACTTCCTGCAACACAGCTGACGCTCGCCATGTGACCGGCGACGTCACACAACGCATGGGTGTTGTAGTCTGGCTCAAACATAAAATAAACTACATTTTTATATTTTTGTATATTTTCTCTGGGATACTTTGAAGTATCTTGGCTTGACTAGATTCGATCATTTCGTGTTAGAGACGGAAGAACATTTTATAAATGCCGATGTAATAAATAAAAATGTCAATGTAATAAATAAATCAATTTAGTCACAGATTAAGACATTTCTGGATTTCATGAGTCGCATTAAATTGTTTTATTTGTGGGTGGGGGGGTATTGTCTTTTTCTTTTCTTTTCGTTTATTTTCATGTGATCTATTTTAATTTCTATTCCTTTACTTTTTTGATTCTGTGAGCTAAATGCACATTTGTTGAATTGTAGTTAAATGTGTATTTTTGCACTGGTTAAGGTTTTGCTATGAAAAGTAGTTTGAATAACTAATGATTTTGGAGGGCAAAATTTCAAATTATGCATTATGAGGTTTAATACTTATGAGTATTATGAGCAGTGTTGGGGGTAATACATTACAAGTAACGCGAGTTACGTAATCAGATTACTTTTTTCAAGTAACTAGTAAAGTAACGCATTACTTTTTAATTTACAAGAGAATATCTGAGTTACTTTTTCAAATAAGTAACGCAAGTTACTTTTTTTCCCCCCAATTTATTGACTGACAGCTCTCCTGTCCCCATGTTGAGAGAAATCGGATGTTACTGTAGTTCAAAATAAATATGAATATGCATGAATTCAGCTCACTCACTCACAAAAAAACACAGATTCAGTATTCCTTCAAATTAATAAAAATAATGCAACTCAGAATATGACGCAAACCTGCAATAATTAAATGTTAAACAACACAAATATTCTTTATGTATTTAATCCCATTCTATTAACCGATGTCTTTGCTTCTACCTTCGATGATCCAGTTCAACCGTACTAATAAGCAAAAATACTCTAGACAAACATTTGTGTGTCTTTGTTTATTGCTGAAGTGTGTTGAAATGTCTTCTTCTGCATTCAACTGTACGGACGTAAATTTACTTTCCCTTCAGCCTGAGGCTTATTCATTTCACTTTTGGTGTGAAAAGACTTTTATATTTGCCAAAAATATAACTTTTTTATTTTAAAAACAAACAAGCAAGCCCTTTTCAGATTTAAAAAGTAACGCAAAAGTAACGTAACGCATTACTTTCCATAAAAAGTAACTAAGTAACGTAATTAGTTACTTTTTTATGGAGTAACGCAATATTGTAATGCATTACTTTTAAAAGTAACTTTCCCCAACACTGATTATGAGTACTCTTATTATACTCTTATGAAACACATTATGATATATTAGTGGACTAGACTCTCAAGTAAAGAAAATATTGGCTTTCAAATAGAAACAGCAGGTTTCATGTGTTTTCCCTACCAAGACTCTGGCATTAATGTACAGCATTATTTTATTTTATTTACCTTCTAGAGTTGCCCAATTTTTTTTGACATCATTCTGTTTAGTGAACTCTGGTCAAGTCTGAGATGAATAAGTCCAAAAGTAAATACCTAAAGCAAAAATACAATTATGCACTAAAAAATAAATTATTGAGCTTGAAAATAACAATAATAATAATAATAATAATTATTATTATTATTATTATTATTTATCAAGCACATTTCATACACAATGTTAATTCAATGTGCTTAACATAAAAAGGATTTTAAAATAATCATAAAATAATTATACCATCAATAAGAAATAAAATCAACAGTAAAAAGTTATAAAAAATAATACAAAATAAAATAAAATAATAAAATATAATTAAAAACAAATAAAAAATAAAAGGGAATAATAAATAGATGACAAAACCACCTATGCTGTGAGTGATTCTTTGAGCTGACAGACATTTAAGAAATAAGAACATGGAAGAAAAAAAGGAGAATGTGAATTTCCAAAAACAAAATGACCATCTGTCTTGATTCTTGCCTCATGAAAAAGAAATTGCTTTCCAGATTTAAAGTTTAATCTCTTAAAATCCCTTAGCCCTTCTGCTGGGACAGTGTGCGAATGTTTTGACTGGAACTATTCATCCACACTCTTCTTATTTTTAATCTAGCCCAAGTGTCTCTGAAATAATTCATGATACTTGCTAAATTTTAATTTCACTTTCTTTATTTGAGATCCACCATATATGAATTCATAATCGAGTTGTCCTTGGTGATAACCAGTGAGCAAATCTGCAAGTGGTGGATCTTCTTCAAGTGCACCTGCTTGCCGACTTTTGACTGAGTGACACATTGGGAGCCATTAAGCCCTTAATGTAATCAAGACTATTTCCATCCCTTACACCTCAGAACCAATTACCTAATATTACCGACCTCCATTTAGTGCCAGCTTTTTGAACCTCTGAGTTCAATGACCACACAGATGATTGGCAGAGAGTCAGTGCTGTTCCAGAGATGGAGATCTCACTCTAGAGGTCATCCGCAGGTGAGCAGTGATTTGAAGCAGGACTCCACTGTATGCTTTTAAAGTACAACAAAGGAGTCAAGAAATACATAATCATTGTCATACATCTGGATTTTAAACAGACCACACAAAAACAATGTATGTCTAAACATACACACGGTGATCTATGATAGAAAGATTTTCCTATAATCAGTTTAAGGGCAAAACCACTTCACATTCTCTGAACAATGAATGTGTCTTTACTATAGATTAAGTGCAGAACCATAAATCATGTTAGAGTTTATTCCAAATAAAGCACAGACATCATCAATTATCCACACACGCACAAACAAACACCGGATGATAAGCCTATAACCAGCAATCTAAGATTTTCCTTTTGGCTGTGCTAACAGAAAATGTCTAGCTCAGCTTTTCTTTTCATTGAGATTCATCAAACATAATCTGCTTTCTGTCGCTATTTCTAATTAATTTTTTATCTCCTCAAATGGCTTGGCTGTACATCAGGAGAATGAATCCGGTTCGATTTAATGAGGATAATTACCAGTGTAAAAGGTGTAAATGAATAACCTTCTTCTCAGTGATAATCCACACCAAGAGCTGGATTCAAAAAAAAAAAAACTGACATTGCAGGACCACAGGAAAGGTGGGATTTTAGGCCTACCGAAATTAACAGGAGATTTGCTAAAGACTGCTTTAAATTTAATGTCATCCATACAAAATGTATAATGCAAGTGGAATACTTGTCCTTGCTTTGTTATGTACATCAGACCTCAGGCACTTTTAACAATTTATTTTAACAATTACATTCCGTTTGTTTTGTTTTTTTGAAGGTGAAGTGAGTAATTTCTGCGCCACTAGTGACACCAAATGGCGTTCGAACTGGGCTGCGTTCAGCCCCGACAAAACGGTGCAAAACGTTTTTTAAACGGAAACGGTGGTGCGTTGAACTCCCTGTTCTGATGACGCAAGAGTTGCAACTATGGCAGCTGAGAAGGCCATTCTTTGTGTTCTTTTTGAAGAATTTTCGGAGCCTGATGAAATCGGTATAAATACGTGTTTAATACTGCAAAATATGCTCGATGTTACAGTCACTGCCCTTGCCGTCCAGAATAAAAGAGAACATCCCAATCAAGTGAAGGGATTTGTGGAAACTGTGGTTCCTAATTACTGTGATCCAACATTTGCCTCGCATTTCAGGATGAACAGACAAACATTTCAGGTGAAGGACAATCCACTTCTTACTTCCAAGATTGTGTTATGATCTATATGACCTTATTATTTTTATTGTGAGTATTCGGCTTATCATTATTGCTGATCACTGTTGTTGTGCTATGATATTGTAATATTTACCATTATATAATCAGAGGAATATAGAAAAGTTTATGAAAGTGTCACTCCACAATACAATAGCAAAATATATAAATATGTATAGTATTTTTGTTACATTAATCAGTGTCAAGCACACCTTCCTAAGGTAAGGATATGGACCAGAAGACATTGCAATTACTAAATGATATTTAGACAGACTTAAAGATGTTCCAGATCTACTTGCGCTCTTATTATTTCAGTTATTTGCCTTTAATGTAAATAAACATGTGCAACAATATACTTGCTCTTGTGAATTTATTTTGATGTTAATTACTTTGTGCCAGCTGTCTCTTTAATACCGCGTGGTTTATGTACATGTTGCTGCTGACTGGGCTGACATTTTTGACACACCCTCCAAACAAGAGAAAACGTATCTCAAACTCGTTGCACACTGTTGCACACCGTTTTCAGGAAACATGTCGTTCAAACCGGAAACCGTAGCAAAACCTTGTGCACCGGTTTGAGCTTGAACTTGCCCCTGGTGTTCCCCCGAACACTTGCAACGTTGTTGATTGGTGAGACAAAATATATAACCCCACCCCCAAACTCATGCCATTGGTTAAGGCAGTGGTATTTTGTCGGACTCGGAGTGGTCTAAATTTTTAAGCAAACGGCACAGTGGAACCACAGTGTTAACTCGCCAAAAAACTAAAAGAAGAAGAAGAACCACGGTGTTACACTTAGTTAAACTCACGAATGGCAAAAATGTGGTTGTCTCTGCATTTAAGCTGGGATAAGAGAAAGTAGCCTATGTTATTTAGTCATGGGAGAAGCGAGGCTATTTGAATATTCGAATCGATTGAACTCATTGCTTTGCAAATGATTCACTGTTTCGAACTACTCGAATTGCCGCACTATGACATGTTGGTTCAAATCCATGGGTTAAAACTATAGAACTTGATTGAGTTAAGCTACAACCATACCTACATTTAATACTGGTTCGCTTATTAGCAAAAAAACAACTACTGTGAAAACCACTAAACATCTCAAAGGAAGCCTTGTTTGCTAAAATCACGTGACTTGTTTATGCGCTTTTTTGAAGCACTGATTCAAAACTAAATTTCAAAGAATCTGTGTTTCGAATACGGTCATATTAATGATACTGCATTCATGTCACAAAGCCAATAATGTCGCTAGCTGCATTGCTTGTTCCTGTGTATGTTGTTTTTGCTGCTCAGGTATCTGGACTTTATATAAACATGGCATCACTTTACACACTTTGGCACATTCAAACAGTTGCTATAGTGATTAAAGACCAGTGCAAATTGATCAGGCAGGAGAGCAAGTGGCCAAAGGATAATCACCGATATATGATACTGACCATGAGACCTCAAGCAAACTGTGCTGCAAGGAAATGACATGCAACATTGAATGTTTATTGTAACCTCAAAATTCTAATTTATGCATTTGGCACACACTGTAAATCCAAAGCAACTTATAGTGCATCAACTGTACACTTTTGCTCAGGCCATGTGAATCAAACCCTTGACCTTGACATTGCTAATGCTATATTCTACCAGCTGAGCTACAGGAATGAAACTGATTGCTTATCTCATGATAACAATGAACAATTATTTTAGAGGTTTAAAGATAGTGACTAATAAGCAGTACTGTCACAAGACTGATGTTTATGTTCAATAGCTGCTGGTCGAAATAGCCATGCAGACATGAGTTCTTTAAAAAAAAAAATTCTATCAATTTATTCTTGAAAAATAATATCTGAGGGGTTAATTTCTCCCAGGATCCTTTAAAATGCACACTCAGCACTGATATACACTCTCATTCCCTTTATAAGTGCACTACAGACTGTATTGTCTAGTCTCAAGGAGACTGATAGGCACCAGGAAACTTCCATTAGCTGTGAGATACGGTGAGATACCAAATCTAATACCCTGATTTCATTTAGTCTCTGGGTCACATTTGCCATCGTTTTATCAATCTCATTTGTCCTTTCTACAATAACCTGACAGGAAAAGCCGGAAGTACAGAACAGAGAGCATGATGGAAATTTTAAATTGTTTAAACGCAGCATGAACTATAAGTGAGTCCTTATAAGTAGCCTACTGCAACGTTCTTTAATTTTGTGAGTCAGATTTTCAAAGTGGTCCATTTATTATATGATATACCTGCTTATATCTGCTTCCCAGAATGTCTCAAACCCAAATTCCCAGCAACAAAGTATAATATCCACAATTTAAAATGTACTATCTATTTTGACCTGCTAAATCAAAATCTACTGAAATTATTGAAACATTATTGAAACTAGTCTAAACATCTCAGTTTTACCAGAAAATCATTAGTCATGTGCTTCATGGGAGACTTTTACATTAATATATCTGTTGAATTCAATTTCAATGAATGGCTTTGGCTTCCCAAACATTGACAGGCTGCATTTAGTCTTTCTTCTTTTGTATTAGACCTGCATAAATGGGCATGTGAGCTCACCACTGCAGCAAAGTGAATGAAGTTTTTAGGACCTCTTGTTCTCAGTTGTTTGCAATATCCATTTATTTAGTTTTCACTGGCAAACTGGAGCAACATGAGCTACAGGAATAGAGCTATTGTTTGAGAAGCATTTTGGGGAAACAAAGCCTGTGCACAAAATATACAAACCATATGGCAATAAGAAAGAGTAATGTAACCCATACTCCGGGTGATGCATTAAGCTAACAGACATTTCAATAGTGAGAAATATGCAACAACTGAGGAGAATGTAAATAGTGTGTCTCTTTTAACAGCAGGTGCGTTGGAAAAACAGGTGTTCCGTCTGATATCAGTTGATATCATGTGCGGATTGGGATGTTTGTTTGCCAGGAAAACAGCCTTCGAGAAAGTTTCTGAATGTGAAGAAGTGAAAGAATACACAAAATGTGCTGTTTGGGAACCAAATGGCATCACAAAGTGGAGCAGAAGAGGGGTTTGTGTATTCCTCTGCTATAAGAGAGGAGCTTAAAATCCATGTACTAAGAGTTTGTCTGAAAGTGAATTCATTACTGTAAGACACATCATCAGTCTAGAGATGAACATGATGTCTGCCGATAAAACTTGTGTATAAAGATTTAAAAGGGTTACTGGGGGATTATTATAAATCATACATGATTACGCTTTTTAATTTTTAACAGATTCCTTGTTCGTCTTCGCATGCATAAACAAGTCAATGTTTTTCATGTGACTTCTTGGCCCAAAAGCTCTGAAATAGGTGAACTTGCTTTGAGAAACCCAAAGACTACAGAAACAGCAAACCCTTTAGTATGTAAATTATTATTTAAGATTCATAAAAATATCTATATATATATCAATAATAAAAAAAAAAAAAATATATATATATATATGTGTGTGTGTGTGTGTGTGTGTGTGTGTGTATGGAATATCATAACATCTTATGATCATTTACACAATCACATGAACATGAACACACACACACACACACACACACACACACACACGTATATACGTATTTTATATACATTCAAAATAACATAATATTAAAAAAGAAAACAAATGTAATATATGTAATATATATTGCAAATAAAACAAAAGCATTTTTATTTTAACCAAACTCTTTTCCTCAAATTGTCATCATCCTTACAAGGGAAACAGACACGACAGATAGTGATCTTTCACACTGATGCATCTGCACAGAGAAGTTTGATTCTGGGTCAGCACGGGCAGCATGTTTTCTGCATGTTGTTCTAGGGCTAAACTTCCCATCTGCAGGCTTAAGGTGGTTGTTTCTCGGTGGTGGGACATTCTTCAACAGAACACAGGGGACATTATGATGCCATTGTAGCAGAAATGCAAGTCTGAAGTGAATCACAGCTGAGAAGTCTCATTGATTCCCTGTCTGAGAAACAGCTGTTCTGAAAGCAGCTGGGTTGGGGGTGCCTGGTAATGTGGAGACACACTAATAAGGCCAATACAAACACAATCCTAAAAATGCGTCTCATTATTCATCAGTGTTGAGGGCCTTGTGTAAACACAAAAGGGGTGGTCAGAATAGTCAGATGGTCAGGTGAGATATCGCAATGCGCTGCAAATCCCTGCTTCAAATGAATAGTGCTTTCAAAAGTAGTAGATTCATATGAAAGCATCCAGAGGAATAAACAGGTTGTGGGCATATAGATAACTCTATATGGACAGCGCTGGAATTCATAGCTTGAGTAACACCGTACCACAAATCTCCTCAACAAATCTCCCATATATTGAAGATTTGTGGTATATGGATTGGAGATTTGTAGTGTTAGTTGCATTTCAAAATCAATGTTTACTCAAATCATATGTTGTTGTTGTTTTTTTTGCAAGCATTCTCATTATGTCATCTATTATTAATTTTACTTTTATTTAATAATAATTCTATAATATCTGTATTCAAAAAATGTGGTATTTATAGAGTGAGACACACAAGATAACAAGCCCAAATGAAACAATGACTATACAAAACTGATAACACGACACAACAGGATTAATAAACCAATAGAAAACCATTCAAAAAGTAAACAAAAAAGAAATTGCCTGCAAAAAAGAAAAGAAAACCATTAAAAATCTATATAAATAGGGCACAATGTAGTGTACTAATTTAAAATAATTTTCTTTATTATTTTTTTTTTTACAGGTCTTTTACCTGTATTTTGAATTTTACACTGCATCACGCTATGTTGAAATGTATTTAAAATTATTGGAAAATGTCCCAGTAATAAGCAGTTATTTTACAGATTGATTTATTACAGTGCAAGATACAAAACAAAATAATAATAAAAAACTATATACACTTCAAAAATAAAAGACAAGACTTAACTTAAAACACACACACAAAAAACTATTTGTCATCCAAAACACTGGCTAATATTTCCATGTTGGCTTATACATTTTTGTGCTTTGTGTGTCAAAAATTGTTCCACTTTTTAGCTAAATATTTTTAGCTAAAGACTTTTGTAGTAGCTATGTGCTATAAACCCATCCTGAGAAATATTTAATACAGTTAGTATAATAATATTATATATCATAATAATATTATAATATTTACACTATAATATAATATTTATTTTATTAATTATATAATATTTACTGAAATATATAGCCAAGCAAAATCAGTTCATGGTACAAAAATGTTGACAATGCCAATTAAATGTATTTTCATCATTATGCATGCAGCATGGCATCATTTTAAATATGTATACAGCTGATTAAAATGTGAAAAACTTAAGCAAAAAGAAAAGTTAGTACCCCTGCTATTGGTCAAGTAGCCTGTGTACTGTACTGTAGCGTGTTCCACAGGGAGCCCCTCAGAGTGTCCTGTCCGTCCTGATGTGTGCTGCTCTAATGAGTGGGTGGGAGGGTCAGGCAGTGCGACAAATAAGGACACGGTTCCTGCACGAGCGTTCATTCTCACTTTTATTTGCAAGTGTGCTTTGGACCCACAGCTGCCTAAAAT
Source organism: Sinocyclocheilus grahami (assembly GCF_001515645.1). Classification (NCBI taxonomy): domain Eukaryota; kingdom Metazoa; phylum Chordata; class Actinopteri; order Cypriniformes; family Cyprinidae; genus Sinocyclocheilus; species Sinocyclocheilus grahami. The sequence continues at coordinate 109,621 of NW_015507162.1, forward strand.
GCGCTAATTAACCAAACAGGATTTGCTTGTGCTGTGTGCTTACGCTGGAATAATAAACTTTCTCAGCAAATGTAAGTACGTTAGCCGGTGTTCATCTGTCTCGGTTGCTGTGACTTTGTAGCTGTTTTTGCAGAGTATGTGTGCGGTGTCATTTTTAAATGATCATGTTTGATGCCATCTGAGTTTAACACGCCACTGTGAGTCCTGTGCTGTCGGCGTTCGCGTGCTTGAAAGAGAGAGAGAGAGATTGAATGTTCAGCATTGCTGATTTATCATCATTCGGCACAGAGAAATTGCAGTAAACAGTAGCTTTTGACCATGTGCATGTAAATTAAATATTCGCAACTATGCTTTTTAAACACACTAATGAGGCCATGTTGTTTGGATGCAGTTTTAAAAAGCGATTTTGATTATATTAATAACTATATATTTAATATTAAACAATCTGGCTGAAGTGCACGTGGCGTTTCAGCGCTGATATTTATGGATTAATATGCTGATATCAAATATATATTGAACAATCTTGCTTTAGCTTCACATCAAATACATACATGGATACAATTATGCTGTTTCTTTAATGTAAAGAACTTTTTTTAACCAATAGTTTTATATTTAAACATCGTTTTTATTCTGACTGTCATTCACAATGCTTCAGGTGATTGCATTTTTTCCCTCATTAAAGCCATACGCAGTTTTACACCTGTTGTCTTTTTGTTTCCAATTAAGATTTTTAATGTTCTGATTCACGTTGTAGCTGGATGGTTTGCTTCATAGCTTATAACTAACTATAGCTGTGGTGTCCTCTATACTGAATAACCTAAAACATTACCAGTTTTTAAAAATCAATTCAATTGCTTCAGTAACACATGATATTCCTCTCCTCTGCAGATCATACATGTCCGCCCATGAAGCTGGAAGAGAAATGGCCTACCAATGTGAACATTCACAGAGAATTCACAGGTACAAACAAAGAATACTGTATATACAAATAGAACTCAAGCACCGCTCGTCCTTACACAGAGCTGTTAAACATCAAACTGGCTGTTTAAAACATCCCTAATGTTGCACATGGCGGAAGCTGACAGAGCAATTTATACAGCTAATTTTGCATTTCCTGAAGGAAATGCCAGTTCTTGCAAGCCAGCTAAAGAATACGGTCAAAGTTGTAGGTAAGCTGAGTTTTTAAAATGTGGTTCTGTAAAATACAGTGTCAGAGCGTTTGCAGAGCGGCTGCACACAAGAATCACAGTCACTGTGTAAAGTGTAAAAATGGATGTACACTATCAAAAGTTTGGGGTTGGTAAGATTTTATAAATGTTTGTGAAAGAAGTCTGTTATGCTCACCAAGCCTGCATTTATTTGATAAAAAATACAGTAAAAACAGTAATAACGTGAAATATTATTAGTTTCAAATAACTGTTTTGTATATTTTAACATGTATTCCTGTGATCGCAAAGCTGAATTTCAGCTGAATTTTTGTCTTTAGTGTCACATTAGAAATTATTCTAATATGCTGATTTGCTCAAGAAACATTTCTTATTATCAATGGTGAAAACCGTACATTTTTGTGGAAACTTAGATTATTTGATGAACAGGACGTTCAAAAGAACAGCATTTATTTTAAATAGAATATTTTTGTAACAATATAAATGACTTTACTGTCATTTTGGATCAATTTAATATATCCTTGCTGAATAAATATGTATTTAAAAAAAATCTAACTTTTGGACTGTAACGGTTAAAAAGATAGCAAGAAATAGAGAGCAAGAAAGTAAAGACCAAGCAATCACTATTTGATATGCAAATACCACAGTGCCATCATCAGTGTACGTTAGATTTAAATGCTAGTTGCGCATTTAAAAACGGTACACCTAAGGCTGAAATCTACAAAACGAAGTTTGAATAGAGTCTGCTCTAATCGCAGAAGTTTAGAATAAGCCCCAAACCAAAATGTTTAAGGAATAACAATAGTGTTGCCTTGCTAATACTAATCATTCCAGATAAAAGACTACAAATGTGTGTCCAACAGTTTGTACGGGACAGCATTTGCTGAAAATCTCTTTAGCCTAAAGCTAATGTTGTTCCTTTAGCAGAACATGGTGCTAACAGCGCTAAGGTCATGTTTTCAATTCCCAAATTGTTTACACAATGCACTGTAAGTTGCTTTGGATAAAAGTGTCTGGTGAATGCATAAATGTAATGTGTGTTTGCCTTTTTCATCTCTTGTTTACAGGGTTTGATTTAGCTCAGAAGTTTCTTCTCAGAAAAGGCACGGTGACGGACAACAGGCTGTTGTTGAGACTGGGGAGTAAACCCTTGTTTAAACCAACAGAGTAAGTTCTGCAAATGTTGATGTGGTTTTGATATTGTGCCATTTATTTTTCCACTCGCACATCATTCAGAGGATTGTTTTGTCTGAAAACAATGTTAACTGTGACGGCTAACCCTGTTGAAAAAAACAGCATATGCTGGTTAGGTATGTTTTGATGCTTGGATGCTGGTTTATGCTGGTCCTTTGCTGGTTTATGCTGGTCCTTTGCTGGTTTAAGCTGGTCCTTTGCCAGCACATGACCAGCATAAACCAGCAAAGGACCAGTATCCCAGCGTCAAAACATACCTAACTAGCATATGCTGTTTTTTTTCAACAGGGAAGCTGGAAGTTATTGCAGCAAATGTGCATATCCATATGGATGTTTACGTAGTTTGGACGTGATCGACGATGTGCAGAATCTTCTAGCATCTGGAGAGCAGAAAGTAGGACAGCTCCTTGCAGAATCACTGCTGTGATGAGCATGTTATGATGGTAGTTTGAATTAATGCCCACATCCACATGTTGCGTGTTTTGGTTAGCCTTTCTGACAGCTTCTGACAGAATCTCTGGATGGGATAGAGTGCAGGTTGCCTCGCTGAACAACTGCGTTCTCCGAGCCGTTCGCATGAGTTTACACCACTTAAGATTTGAAAATATGCCAGGCTGTTATTGGGTTTCTGCGATGCAAACCAATGTTTTCTCACGGTGTAAGCTTGCTTTCACTTCAAACGATATCCGGTAGAAAACTCAGGAGATGTCTTGTACGCTTTTAATGGTGTGTTGACATGGAATGACCCAGATATCACGAGCTTGCTGAGATAATTCCGCCTCACATTGGCTAATAAGGATAAACTGTGAGGTAAGCCGTGAGACATGTTGAATAATTTGGACAGAATTAATTTGCAGACCGTGGGCAGTGGGCTCGACCAAGGAGAAAGAGAGGTGACTGTAATGGAGTACCGCCTAGAAGAGAAATCAAGCAGTAATGGGGAATCATGTCCTGCATATTAATTGCCTTAAAATGACTTTAATAACTTATAGCTGAAGGGTGACACCAAGTTCAAAGAAGGCTTCTGTGTTAGTTTGACGTTTCAGGTATGTTTAATATACGTATAACAGCCCTGGACATGTAGAGTTATGTAGGCCGTGTTCTGTCAAGGTCAGCTGTCCAAACCGTGTGAACCCACAGCATATTCATGAGTCCAAAGAGCTCAAATTGATCCTCAAAAGAACTCTTTTGTGTATTGCTGAAAAGCTGGTGGGATTGTGGCAAGTTCCAGACTAAGTCGGAGGTGGGAAGACTAGAGTTAAAATTCCCCACTTCCAACCTCAAAGCGTTCCAGTTGGTCGTACGTCATAAAACGTAAACAAAATAGGGTGGCAGCATGACTTATGATAATTATGACGAACATAAAAGCGTGGTGTGCAACGCCTAGGTCTTGGGTTTGATTACCAGGAAATGCATGAACTGAAAGTTTGAAATAGGACGTGCTTACACTTTTTGTTTTGATTGTGATGCTGTGAACATGACTGTTTCATGTTATTTAACTATAAATATTTTTTTTCTGAATGATTTAAATTATTATTTTTTTCCTCAATGCTTAGCACTTTTGTTGCCATACAGCCATAGTCTTGGAAATTACATCAAATTATGCTCATAAGATCTAATTAAGTCAGGGTTGATTATTCTGCCCCATTTTTTTTTTCAAAGTCTGTTGTCGAGCTTCATTCCCATGTTTATTTTCGAGTTGGAAGTAGGAGAATTCAGAGTTGTCTGGGACTCCACTTTATTTTCATAAAAATTGTCTTTTTTATAGCAAGACCAAATGGACAGTGGCACCAAAAAGTACAGTATTTGGGCACAATGTATCAAACCTAGTGAAATTCATTTAAGAAATACAGCACAGGCACATTTCACAAGCAAAATGTAAATGTTGTAAACATTTGTAGAAGGCAGATACATTTGCTAAATGATAAACTAAATTACAATCTATTGAACATTTAGGGTTTGGGGCAGTAAGATTTTTTTTTTTTTTTTTTTTGATGAACCTTGTTCAACAAGATGTGAAAAATACAGTCAAACCAATAAAATAAAAATAATTGTAAAATAGTTTTTAAATGTATTTAATATAGTAATATAATAATAATAATTAAAAAAAGGAAATCATTCAAATATGCCGATTTGGTTCTCAAGCAACATTTCTTATTATAATCCGTAGAAATTAGAAAACCGTGGAAACCATGATGCGTTTTTCAGGATTCTTTAAATGGGAAGTTCCAAAGAGCAGCATTTATTTGGAATGGAAATCCTTTGTAACATGAAACTGTAAATGTCTTTACTGTCACATTTGATTGATTAAATGTGTCCTTGTTGAATAAAAGTATTAATTGATTTAAACAGTATTTATTTTTACCCTTTCCTCTGAATAAACTCACTGTACCACACAGCATCTCATTACTTATTGCTTTAAGATGCAAAGCATTTGGACACTTTCAGTATGTTCCTAGTTAATGTGATGGGCTACATCTGTGTAAACTTGAGGAGAACCGACTACATAAATCCATTTAAAATGTCCCTGGGACCAGTTAGTTAAATGTAATCACCAGTAGAGGTTCTGAGAAAAGGTCTGGCGTAATTAGTGCTTATAAAAAGCAATAAGATGTATCCATTTTTAAGTGTCTAAGATTTCAGGGCAGTACATTGCGCAATAAAGCAGTACATTGTTTAACATTTGTAGGTCATTTGTGCATTTGTGTTTCATCATAGTCTTTAGCTCAGTCTAGCTGATTATTCTCTGTGGTTTCAAGCACACCTGCTGGTTTGGCCGTAGAGATTTAGCACCCAGTGGACTTCTCTTGTACCTCCACGCGTTTCACCAGTGAAAAATAACACCCAGTCATCTGCACAGGGAAAGGCGGGATATTTTTAGCGTTTTTTATCCAACTGTAAACACACTGTTTGGAGTCATGGGTCAGATGATTTGCGATCTGTTGCTCTATCCGACACTTGGTGGTCAGCGGCCTGCTGTGGGGCCTTCTATCTGCTGTTCAGACCTGCCCTCAGGGACCAACTGTGAGTCTCCTTGGCTGGAGGTGGAGTGCCGTTCTGAGGGATGAGAATGACAAGTTGTCTGCCCAGACCTCCATATAGACACACACACCGCCAGACCTCAATTAAGCTGAACTCTGACAGGTGATGGCGTTAGTCAGCTGGATGTGTCGGGGGGGGTTGGAGAAGGGGGTCAAAGAGTCCCCAGCACAAACTCCAAACATCTCTCACTTTACTCGCAGGAAATGCAGCCGGGCCCCGTCGTCCAATTGATACGGTCACATGGAAAGAGAAGGCTCCACTCCTCCAGACTATTTTCCATTAGTTGTTTCACAGATGACTCTGCAAAGATGTGCTAATTGCATGTTTGGTATTCATTTTTATGAGAGGCAAGGGGGCGTGGGAATGATCTGAAGAGTGTTGGGGGAAGCACAATATAAAGCTTGTGAAGTTTGCTCATGAATATTAATTGTGTGACGTAATGTTCGCCTGGTAGTCCTAACTGAGTTGTTGAAAGGAGGAAGTTGATAAAGTAGGCATACCGCATTTGTTCATTTCACTGCTTAAATGTTGCCGTTTCTATGTGGCTGAGTACATTCTTCTTTCCTTTTATTTTGTTTTTTTTGACTATGGACAAAATGAAACACTTTTTGCACCATTTTTGGCACAAAACCACCAAACACAATTGCAGTCAGTTTGTTTGCCCAATATAAGACAAAATAATGCTGGTTCAACTAAATGTATAAGTTTGGGGTAGAATTTTCTGTTTGTATCCTTTGACAGTGCATGTGGGATGTTTTATTATTTTATTTTTTTTATGATTTATTGTTTGCAATGCTGTGTAGTGCCACTAGAAGTGCACAAATTTCTATCGTTTTGTTTTATTTATGGAAATGTTTTATTTTATTTTATTAAACCATTTAAATGTATAATATAACATATATAATGTAATATAATATATTTTTTGGGAAAATATAAATGATAAATGTATTAATTTATCATTGAATTATGTATTGTATTGTATTATATAATATATATAATGGTTGGGGGGCAAATCTTTATTATTAAATTAGATATTAAATTTTTTCATTACATTTATTTTTAATTCAGTTATTTACATTTAAATTATTCCCCATATTCATTCGGCACAACTCCTGAACTATTCTTTTAGCTGAAAGAGTCAATGGTGCTAAAAACCCAAAGGGGTCATAAAACTGCATTCACTTATGAATTGAATACATATTAAATTATTATATAATATTATTATATTTATATACATACATACATACATACACATATATATATATATATATACATACATACAAAAATAATAATGTATTATATTATATTATTATTTTTGTACGTATGTAATGTAAATAATTGAATAAAAAATTAATTTAATTAAAATAAAATATCTAATTTAATAATAAAGGTTTGCCCACCATTATAATTGAATAGAATAGAATATAAAAGCATGGGGTCACAAACTTAGGCCACTGTCTGTTTTTCTTTTTTTTTTGTAGCAGTTGTACCATTTGTTTGCTTATTAATCTGCATGTTCAGAGATTAGTTTAATATGGGCTGCATTAGAGTGTTACATCCCATCATATTTGGCATATGGCCTCTGATGTCCCTATTTAACAGCTCAGTGATGAAGTGAATTGATGTCACGGTGCCCAGGTTGGTGCGCTTCGAAACACTGCACTCACTTATGAGGTCTCACTCGGCACAAGTCCATTCCACTGGCTGGCCATATCAAGTATAATTTAGGGTTGCATTCATAAAATCAGTTACTCAGCAATTACAAAAAAGGCTTTATTCTCTCACTTTGAACCTGTTATTGCCTCCTTCCTTATCTAGATAAATGCAAGATTGAATTTTTATGGAATTCTCAAGCCGTTCCAAGAAGTCTTTCTTTCTTCTGTGGAATGCAGAGGAGATGCTTTAAGTATATTCTTTCATTGTATGAAGATGCCATATTTTCTAAAGCCATGTGATATTTTGAGAAACACTCTGAAGTTTAAGGCATTATTCACTGAAAATTCTCACATCTACTGAAGTGTTGAAACTTCATTCATGCTTCCACACATCTTCCTTTGTGTTCCGCTCTATCTTGAGGGTGAGTAAGGGATGACTTGTGATATTGTGATATTTTGAGTAGATTAAAAAAATTTGCGGTCAGTTTTAGTAATATTCTGTCCATTGTTCTTTTAATACATCTGTACTAGTTTCTCATAAGCCCCTCTCCTGTGTCTTCCTCTTATCCAAAAGCATTTGATCTTGCCAGCATGTAAAGTCAGAGTATATATCATTTTAATAATGTGCATTTTCCCCACTGTGCCTGTGAAAGCAGGAGACACGCTATGCAGACGTGCCTAGAGAGAATCGAATATGATCTATTTGAGAAGAAACTCATTTTCAGCCTGTCTTTTGCAAGTCTGATCTCTCTCTCTCTCTCTCTCGTTCTCGTTCTCTTCTGTCCTTTTAAAGTATTCATACATGAGATTTTCTCATTGTCAGTTTTGCTGATTGTGTTTGATGAAGTGCCAGTTACCAAATAGAGTGTGAAAGAAATGAAAAAGGAAAAGGGGAGTAATTCTTTCTGTAACACTTACAGTGTTATGAGATTCACTCAAAAATGTAATATTACTCTTTCAACAATTTTAATAACTGGAAGGAAGCTTTAAAAGTTTTTTTTAGCATTCTTTCTTGTACCATGAGTTTGCTTCAAGTCACAGCTACAGTGTTTCGTTCAGAAGAGCGAAACCTCTCAGTGCTATAAACAATAGACCGACAGACAGAAGAATCTCAGTTTATGAAAGGACACATTTACAGCGCTTTCTAGTAAATTCATCTGATAAATCTTACAGGCAAGACTAAAGAGAAAAATGCAGAGGAGAAGATTGATGCCAATGCACTTGGCTTATTGAAGCTCTTAATAGAAGAGTTTAAGTGAAAATAGCTCTGTACTGCTGAACCAAACCAATTCACTTATTAATTTACTGTCATTTTTTTCTACCATTTAAATAATTTGAGTCAGTTAGATTTATTAGTTTTTTTTATTAATACTTTTAAGCAATAAGCATACGTTAAATTAATTAAAAGTGACTATTTATCAAGGAATCCTAAAATAAAATGCATTACAGTATCAGTATCAATAGCAATTTTCAACTTTCTTGAGCAGCAAATCAGCATATTAGAATGATTTCTGATAGCTCATGTGACAGTGAAGACTACAGTATATATGCTGAAAATTCAGCTTTGCATTACAGGAATAAATTACATTTTAAAATATATTTAAAAACAAAACAATTTGAAATTGTAATATTTCACTATTTTTAAATGCTTTTACTATGACTTAAATGCAGCCTTAATTGGTAAATGGTCCTATATTTGTTTTTGTGTTCTACTTTTTATCTTGATAAACTTTAATTGTAGATGTTATTGTTGTGTCTCTTTTCTAAAGATCTGTGTTCCCAAATGGACTTTCGCATGAGTACTCCATTATTGCCACGTTCCGGCTCAGAAAAACCACAAAGAAAGATCGCTGGTTTGTTCTGCAGATCTTTGATAAAGGTGGAGATACACAGGTATGTGAAAAATCCTAGACTTTATTTAGATCTACAAAAAAGACATTGATCAATCAGAGTATGTTCAAAACCAATAACTCCTGCAAGACTGGCAAAATGATCATTATATAAATGGCACTCTTTTGTACACTGCAGTCGCTAGACTTCAGTCAGCTTATCTCATTAACTCTCTTAATGAGCCACTAATGTTCATCCCTTCTTCTCTCCTTCATTTAGGTGTCATTAATAGTGGATGGAGCTAAAAAAACAGTCGAGTTTTTGGCTCAGGGTTTTCTGAAAAACAGCCTCCTGTACGTGTTCAAGAACCGAGACCTGCATGCCCTCTTCGATCGACAGTTTCACAAGCTAGGTGTGTCTGTCGAGAGCAATGCTGTCTCCGTCTACCTGGACTGCAAATTGATTGAGCGTCAGGTGACAGCTGAAAGGTCTGGCATGAACGTGAGCGGACGCACGTTCATCACCACTCGAGTGGAGGATGGACGTCCAGTGGATGTGAGTTGTGGACGGAGGTTCTCATCACTTGCTAAATCTGAATATGCAAAGCTTAGTATTTTTAGTGATTGTTAAACTATGGTGGACACCGTTGTAGTCTGAGGGAACTTCACTAACTTCATGCCTGAACCTGATGCAGGTCAAAATTGAGTAGTTTGCTGCAAATTTGTTGGATTGATTTGTCAGGCATGTGTGTTCATGCCCATAAATGTAAATTTACATTCACAGATTGAACTTCAGGAGATTCTGATCTTCTGTGATGGTAGAATAGCCGACTTGGACAGATGCTGCGATTCTCCTGGAGTTACGGTAGGATGTTCGGGTTTATGGTGCAGCAGTGTTAATAATGCAGACTCAGTGATCCTTCCTAAACGACTGTAAACCCAGCCCATAATTTTGCACTAAAATTAGGGGCTTGACATATTCATCAAATTAAATCAGGCCAGTCACATTTCAGCACTGCTTACTGAATAATATTAATCATTCAGATAATGTTTGAAAATGGAACTGTCTCTGCATTTTGTCTTTGTTGTGGTAGTGTGGTCTAGTTAGTTTTCAAAGATTTCCAAAATCAAGTGAGCTGCCTTGCTGTCTACTGCCTACATAGACAACTGCCTTATAAGGGCTCAAGAGTGACCGATCTGGAACGCTCTACATAGCCATAGCTCTACACAACCGTGTGTGTCATACTCCTGACACAATTGAACAATTACAAACTCAACTCACAATTGATTTTGATTGAATTTGTTGTGAACATATGATGTGATATACTAATAAGCGGAAAACTACACAGTGCACAGAAATTGGGTGAAATAGTACATTTTTAATTAGTCAGGTTCACAAAAGAGCATAGAAAAAGTAGTCTATTTGCATTATATTCCATATTTTCTGAAGCCACATGATAGTTTTGTTTGAGAAGCAGACTTAAGTTTTAGGCATTGACTGAAAATCTCTCCGTATTAAAGGAACACTCTACTATTTTTGAAAATAGGCTCATTTTCCAACTCCCCTAGAGTTAAACAGTTGAGTTTGACCGTTTTCGAATCCATTCAGCCGATCTCTGGGTCTGGTGGTAGCATTTTTAGCTGCAGCTTAGCATAGGTCTTTGAATCTGATTAGACCATTAGCGTCTCGCTCAAAAATGACCAAAGAGTTTTGATATTTTTCCTATTTAAAACTTGACTCTTCTGTAGATACATGGTGTACTAAGACCGACGGAAAATTAAAAGTTGCGATGATATTACGCAGTGCCTGAAAATAGTCCCCAGCACGTACCCTGTGCAAGCAGGTGGTTATGTTGGCGGAAGTTAGCCTATTTTCAGGCGCTGTGTAATATCAAATACTCTTTGGTCATTTTTGAGCGAGATGTTAACAGTCAGATTCAAAGATCTATGCTAAGCTGCAGCTAAAAGTGCTACCGCCAGACCCGGACATCGGCTGAATGGATTCGAAAGTGGTAAAATTCAACTGTATAACTCTAGGGGAGTTGGAAAATGAGCCTATTTTCAAAAATACTGGAGTGTTCCTTTAAGTTAATTATTTATAATAATCTTTTTCTTGTTTAACCTACCATTTTCCATTGATTTTTCACTAATCTCATTGCCATGCATTTTGGAATTTCCTTCTCTGAGAAGGATACATGCAATTCTGCCATAGAATTTGGCCTAAAAAAATATATTTTACCTTTTGAAACGGTCTAAAAATGCCGTCCACAAAGGCAAAGGTGTAGGTTTTGGGACAGAGCCATAGTGATTTCCATGTATTGTTCTTGGACCGATCGTTTCCACTGTGGACAAAGCCCTTGAGTGCATCCTTTTAGCTCGAGTTGCTCCGGTCAATAATTTCTGATTAATTAAAGGCAACATTCTGTCTTAAACGATTGGATTAGAGAAAATCCACATCCCTGCTCAATGCTGTAATTGGTACATGGTCTTTACAGTTGTGTGCTAATCCCCCTCTCAGCGTTTAGGATAGTGTTTCCTTAGTGTTTTCCACATGGAAGTGGAATGGTCCAAGTGGCCAGTGGGGCCGGTCATGTAATTAGGCAACACAGATGATTGCCTAGGGCACCAGCTCTTGAGGGGCCACAGCTAAATTTACTGGGGTATGACTAGGGATGGGAAAAATAAGATTACAGTTTTGATTCCTCTTAACAGTTCAGGTTCCTTCCATGGGTCAATTAAAAAATTTTGTGTGACTTTGAAGAAATTAAAAAAGAAAAAGAAAGAAGAAAGAAACCCAATTACATTGACAAATGATAAGAGAAATGTAATAATATATTCTTAGATTTTATTTGAACACTAACATTCAGAAGTTTGGGGTCAGTAAGATTTTTTTTTTTAAGAAAGGACACATTAAATTGATCAAAAGGGACAGTGAAAACATTTGTATTTAGTGAAAACATATCAAGGTTTCCAATAAAATTTTAAGCAGCACGACTTTTTTCAACATTAATAATAGTAATAAATTATTCTTGATCAATAAATCAGCGTATTATAATGATTTGTAAAGGATCATGTGACACTAAAGTAATGGATTCTGAAAATTCATCTTTGCCATCAGAGGAATAAATTAAATGTATATATGTATTCAAACAAAATCTTATTTTTATATTTTGTGATATTTCACAGTATTACTGTTTTTACTGTAATCAATTCAGCCTTGCTGAACTCAAACTTTTAAACAGTAGTGTATTTGTGCAATTATTGACAGTCTTTAAAAAAAATCGGTTTTGATTCACTTCAAGTAACTCAAATAATTAATAATAATAGTGAGGAAAATCTGCAAATGCTGCTCCCAAAATCATCAACATTGAGCTCGAATGCTGTTAATCTTTTGCCCACATCTTTGTTCATATTAAAATGACTATATTTTATGTAGCTCAGTTTGCCAGAGTTATGCATTTCACAAGAAGATGCATGTACTATGCGTGCATAATGTAGAAAATCCCCACAAATCCCATCTTCATGGAATTCAAAGTGGATAATTGATTATCTCTGTCTACATTTTAATAATTGAACACTAATCCAAGTTTTTATTTTTTTAATCTAACCAGTGTGAACCTGTAGTGACCCACAACCCCACAGCGGCCCCACTGGTCACAGGATACCTCCACAGAATGCTGTCCATGCCAGCCCAGCTGCCCAGCGACCGATGCCACTGTCCCGCTCTGAAGGTAAAGTTAAACCATGAAAGCATTCTATAAATTAGTGCTCCACAATGGATCCTGAGGTAATGCCGCATACAAAATGAATGGCCAATTAAAGCACATTTATGCCAGTCTGTATACCTGGATGACAGCCAGAGGCAGAAATAAAAGCTTATTAGAAGCAATTTAGCACAAATAAGGGGGTGTTTGGGCACATACATGCACTTCATCAGCAGGTGATGTTAAGCTAATCTCTTCTGAAGTACAAAGAGCCAGAGTTCAGGCTAGGACTCCTCTTTGAATTTTGATCACAGCGTTTTAGACCTGATACAGCGAGCCGATTTAGCATATTAACGTTGCATAATGTGACTTATGTGTATTTGAAAGGGGGATCAAGGGCTTCCGGGTTTGGCAGGACATTCTGGACAAAAGGGAGATAAAGGAGACATGGTAAGGAATGGGTTTCATCAAAATCACACATTGATTTTTTTTTTTTCCTTTAGTAACACAAAATTGCCTAGCTCTTTGTTCAGTGACATTTAATAGATTTTTCTTTTAAAAGACATGACCGAGTGCATGTGCATTACAACTTACAATCTCTGGTTTTCAGTACAGGTTTCTAAAATTGCTTAATGGCAGTTTTCTTTCTCATGATTCTTTTAATAACATTAAATTTTCACCTATATATAATTTGTAGTAGGCTTTAGTGTTTTCTTTTTTTTCAGAAGTTATTTTATCATCCCAACATATTTAAAGTGATTTTTGGCTTCTCTGTGAAGTGTGAAGTATCTTAGCAGTAAATAGTCATGTTCTCTCCCTTGTGTTTCATTGAGATTCGAGCCACTGCAAGAATGATTGGAATCCATACAAATGAACAGCTGATGATATGTTTGTTGAGGACAAATGGTCTTTAAGGTCATTTGCCTAATTAGTTTGTTGTGTTTTGGAATAGAGACGTTTCTTGACAAGTACCACTTGCTTAGTTTGGGGTAGAAACTTAGAATACTATTTGAGAACAAGCAGCCAATAAATTGTACTCCTATAGGACCAACTTCTGAGGAATTTTTTCTTCTTTACTTTCTACATAATTAATACAGCTGCTGCCAAAATAGGTTTTTTATATATAAATCCGGTATGAAAGGAGACTTAAGGTTTTTGCATTGATCTTCAAATTATACTGCACAACAGAGGCATTACTGTAGCCTGTGTTGCAACTGGAATTGTACACTATGCATATGAAATTGATTGTGTTGTTGCATTTTGTGCCATCTTCTGCTTCAGATGTCACCCTTTTCAGTGATGCATTCCTCTGAAAATGACTGTTCAGTGTCAAACTAAATGTGTCTTACATTCATTTGTTGACCTCAGATATGATGCAGTATTTTCTCAATCTAATAGAATACGGAACAGGTAATTACTTTTGGAATGTGACATTTTGTTATTGGCACATATTGAATTTATGATGCATTTCCAAGACCATTGTATCAGTGCTACGAATGTAACATTTTAATAGAGGTCTGCTGAAGGTGAAAGTGATTTTATTGTTTCGTAGGTGCCTCTGGGTTTGATAAAATCATTGTTTGGGCTACTGGAATCTCAAGTATTGTTACAGTAGACAGGCTAGATAATTGGCTAATTCAGCATTCCATGACACTCAAAGCTATTGTTTTCTTTCTTTATGGCTCACTATAGATGTTCATGCTCAGGTTCTCAAGTCGTCATGGCTGGAATTCTACACGGCTCCCGTGGAATAAGTGGACAATCCCATGGGATATTCTAGGATCGGTTTTAACACTTGTCGGACAGTCAAATCTCCATTTGCAGTAGTTTAAAGTCAATAGGTCATCACAGGGAATTTTGTCTTCCATTGTGCTGTTTTAGAATAAACGTTCTTGCGTATCTATCTTCTGACTTTTGTCTTGTCACGGTAGGGTGGTTGTTAATCAGCGCTTAGTGTCAGAACTGTCTGGACACACTTAATTTGTAGCCCATGTAAGTGATAGTATTAGGCAAAGGGACATTCTCATTCTAGAAAGCATTTTATTGGACAAAGAAACTATAAAGACTGCAGTGAACAACTCATTTTGGTCCATTTGGTAAAAGCTTATTTGGTCAACTTTTAGGAGTATTTTGGTTATGTGAGGGACTTATTTTGATGGCATTTTCTCATCTAAAGTCAATTATTTTTGCATATTTGTCTATGGACACAATGAGCCGCTTAGTCTGGCCTCAGAGCCCACAGATATGGAGTAAAAGACAAAACTTTGATTTTTAATTGCATGGGGTTTTATTTTGTTAGTGTTTGTCATCTAAAATCAATTATTCTTGCATTTTTATCTTCTGGCTGTTGTCCTGCTGCTCATTAATCAATGTTCACTGTCAAAACAGTCTGGATACTTAATTTGTTGTCCATATTAGTACTTAATCTGTTTTTAAGGCTTTTATGAATGTTTACTGCGATTAAACCGAAATGAAAATGATTTCATGAAAGTTTGTTGATATAATTAGTCTATCATTTTCTAGTCGTATACTCCTAGGCCTTAAACTCATTTAACACGAGATTAAGTGGGTGTTAAGTTTTGTAAACAGGTTATGCTGAATTTCGGTCCAAGCTCATTTTAACAACTTATTTTTCACTTTAAGACCCCATACAATCAATGACAAATGCCTTTTTCTTTCCTGTCACATATTTTCTTTTGATATACTATAGTCAGTAGCTTTTGTTTAGTAGCAAGCCATTTACTATTTGCTAATGCTAGCCAGTTTCAGATGTAATGGGGAACAATCTTGAAAGCAGTTTATTGGATAAGCATTTGTTTAGGTCCCTCTAAAGTCCATTTTATTTTACTTTTGGTTTTTGCGTATCCACATTTTTGTCATCTTTCAGGAGTATGCTGGAATATCATTGGCCTCAGAGCTAATAAACATGAACTGAAAGTCATAAAACTTAGATTTTTATTACATGGCTTCTTAATGTAGATGAAAGTTGGGGTTACGTAAGCCTATTGTGTGCATTTGCCACATTTACATTAAACTCGTAACAAAAGCTCATGAGAATCTAAGCCCCATGTTTCTGACGTTACGCTTAAGCTAGAAGGCTCATCTCCAGCATTGAGAGAAGAATCTGACCCACATTTCTGCTATGTGGGAATTCATGAATGTTGGAAACTGAAAACGCATTACAGATAAACGAAGCACTTGCATTTTACGGCTGGTGATATTTTCGGAGTCTCCCGCTGGTTCTGTTCTGTTATTGCTTCCTCAAAGAGAAACATTTGAATATCATAGACAAGCAAACTGGGTATCAAACGGACATTTTAAGCTTTATGTTGGCAATGTAATTTGTCAAGGACACACCATTCTTGGTGATGTTTTTTTTTTTTGGAAAGAAGGAATGCAAAGTTATGGAGGAAGGGAGAGTCATGCATATGTATTACAGCATAGGCTTGATTTACTGCAGCACAGTGAATGGAAAAGGGGGAAAATAAAATATATATTATATTTATAGACTGCATGCAAAACTTATTTACGTACTAAAGTGTCTATCTTTAAATTGCCTGATAGTATTTCTTACTATATTGAGTTGCTTGGCTTGTACTGCATCTTGTGTGCTGGTCCTTTGTGCTAAAGGGTCTCCATCCATCTCCAAATGGATTGTCTGATGCACTCTCTGGCAGTTATATATTATTTTATAACTTATGTCATTAAATATAATTTTTTATAATAATAATAACATATTGTTATTATATTATTATTATTATTATTATTATATACAGTGGTGTGAAAAAGTGTTGGCCCCCTTCCTGATTTCTTATTGTTGTTTGTCACACTTTAATGTTTCAGATCATCAAACAAATTTAAATATTAGTAAAACAACACAAGTGAGCACAACATGCAGTTTTTATTATTAAGGGAAAACAAAATCCAAAACTACATGGCCCTGTGTGAAAAAGTGTTTGCCCCCTAAACCTAATAACTGGTTGGGCCACCCTTAGCAGCAACAACTGCAATCAAGAGTTTGCAATCAAACTTGCAACGAGGCTGTTACAGCGCTGTGGAGGAATTTTGGTCCACTTATCTATGCAGAATTGTTGTAATTCAGCCACATTGGGGGGTTTTCGAGCATGAACCGCCTTTTTAAGGTCATGCCACAGCATCTCAATAGGATTCAGGTCAGGACTTTGACTAGGCCACTCCAAAGTCTTCATTTTGTTTTTCTTCAGCCATTCAGAGGTGGACTTGCTGGTGTGTTTTGGATCATTGTCCTGCTGCAGAACCCAAGTTCGCTTCAGCTTGAGGTCACGAACAGATGGCCGGACATTCTCCTTCAGGATGTTTTGGTAAACGGCTGAATTCATGGTTCCATTTACCACAGCAAGTCTTCCAGGTCCTGAAGCAGCAAAACAGCCCCAGACCATCACACTACCACCACCATATTTTACTG
>NW_015507162.1:127000-162765 GCF_001515645.1 Sinocyclocheilus grahami
TTCTTTCTCTCTCTCTTTCTTTTTCTTTCTTTCTCTCTCTCTCTCTCTTTCTTTCTTTCTTTCTCTCTTTCTTTTTCTTTCTTTCTCTCGCTCTTTCTCTCTCTCTCTTTCTTTCTTTCTTTCTCTCTCTCTTTCTCTCTCTTTCTTTTTCTCTCTCTCTCTTCTTTCTTTCTTTCTCTCTCTTTCTCTTTCTTTCTTTCTCTCGCTCTCTCTCTCTCTCTCTTTCTTTCTTTCTTTCTTTCTCTCTCTCTCTCTTTCTTTCTCTCTCTCTCTCTTTCTTTCTTTCTCTCTCTTTCTTTCTTTCTTTCTTTCTCTCTCTCTCTCTCTCTCTCTCTCTCTCTCTTTCTATTAGTTAAATAAAACAAACTAATAAATAAAATCATAGTTTGGATATGACTTTGTATTTATTTATTTAGTTTAATAAATAATGAAGTACTTGAACTATGGAATATTTGTTAGTTTATGATTTAATTTTTTTAAACTAAAATAATACATTAATTAATACAAAACTAATATACAAACTAAAATGTATAATAAAAACCACGATATCATTTTGTAGTTTAGGATTTTTAAAGTAAACTAATATAAATGAAATAAAACCAACTAAAAAAATCTAAATAATATACAAACTGAAATAAAAATAATAAAAAATAAAGAGAAACTATTATGCAAATTAAAATAATTACATGTACAATACATGAACTATGGCTTTATTTATTAGTTTTAGTATGCATATTAGTTTGAATGTTTATTTTAGTTCGTATATTGTATTTTTTTTTTAGTTTATTTAATTTATATTAGTTTAATAAAATCCTAAACTACTAAATGATATCGTAGTTTGTATCATTTATTTTAATTAGTATATTAGTTAGATTTATTAGTTGGTGTTTTATGTCATTTTCATAATGAAAACTTATTTTAGTTTGTATATTAGTTTATGTATTATGTTTAAGTATTTATTTAATTTGTTTTTATATTGTAATTGGTCCTTGCTCAAGACAACATCCCAAAACCAAGGCCCCCTCAGAATATCCCTGCTAGAACTGCACATGGACCTCAGACTTGCAGTAGTTTTACTCTATTAACCTTGACTCTAATGTTCTCAGGCACGTCAAACAAGGTTGCTGCGGGTCTTGAGCTTGTAGCCTCCCAATTATCGAGTAATATTATCCAGCTCTGCAGCTGCTGGCCAGCGTGTTACAAAGAGCCCTGGACAGCTGTAATGGTGCTGCGGGAGTTCAGAGCACTAGACCTCAAAATCCACTACTTAATGTGTCAATACGGGATTGTCCACCAACATGCCCATCTGCCATGTCTTCTCCAGGGGGATTCAGGAAAAGACAGACTGGCCGTTGCACCAGGAGAGAAGGTATGGCATTTTGAGTGGCATCGCTGTGGTGTGAGTATGTTAACGGAGGCTTTGAGCTGTATCTTGCTGTAAGATTGATGCCACACTAACAGATTTGTATTATCTCAACGTGCTTGAGAAATCGTTTGTCTATCATTAGTTTCTTTCCAGCGTCTTGATGGGTAAAAATAGGGCCACAGTCTGCAAACAGCACTGTTAGACTTTTAGCATAACATGCGGGGTGTCATAAACGCATTTTAGGAGGATCGCTGCAGAAATTGCGAAGGCATTCCTGTGAATTTCACTGTACTGTGTGACAGGTGGTAAATGAAGCCTGATGTTTCTCTGCAGATGTTATGAAGATCTCTCATGAAATAACTGTGGTTCGCTGGAGTCCCAAAGCTTTAGAATTTCTTTGGATCTCGGCATGATGTCTAGCTTTTGAGGATCTTTTGGTCTACTTCACTTTGTCAGGCAGGTCCTATTTAAGAGATTTCTTGATTGCGAAAAGGTGTGGCAGTAATCAGGCCTGGGTGTGGCTAGAGAAATTGACCAACTCAGGTGTGATAAACCACAGTTTTAACAGGGGGGCAAACACTTCTTCACACAGGGCCATGTAGTTTTGGATTTTGTTTTCCCTTAATAATAAAAACCTTCATTTAAAAACTGCATGTTGTGTTTACTTGTGATATCTTTGACTAATATTTAAATTTGTTTGATGATCTGAAACATTAAAGTGTGACAAACATGCAAAAAAATAAGAAATCAGGAAGGGGGCCAACACTTTTTCACACCACTGTAGTTTATTTAATAAATCATTCATGATTCTCATGCTTACCTTGAATTTGCATGCATAATGTATGCTTCCGCTTTAACCAGTTTTAAACAATTGTTTAAACCGTGTCTAATCATATTAATTGAAATGTGATTACATGAAACACGAGCTGTATAAATCAGCCCAATATCTTAATAATGTTGTAATTCAAGTGTAATTTCAAAATGTGGTCACACTAGCCAGGTGTTTTAATAGATGAATTAGTGGTTTGAATTTATATCTGTTTGAAACTGAAAGCGAGTCATAGTCTTTGACCGTGAACATGGTCAGCTTTTAACCCCAAAAGAGAAAAGGAGTATAAAATGCTGCCAATTTGTAAGGTAGAGTGCGACCGTTACAGTGTTCTGAGCTATTAAGCTCACAGAATGTCACTCAAAGGTTAATTGCAGTGAGTGACCTACACGAACCCTTTTTGTGGATCACTTCGAACGTGTCTCTTGAAAGAGTTTGTACCCAGTGATGAAAATTGCCAGTCTCAATCGTGTTTCATGGATTGAGTGAAGTGGGATTAATCGCATGAGGCGTTCTGTTCAGAGTAAACCAGCGTTTCTAGATCCTCAATACTAGCTAATGCACAACACGTCCAAAATGTAATTACCTGGGCTGGTTTTGTTGTTATGGAGATGTACTTTCTAACCACGCTGCCTCCCTAAGAGCTCGCTTTCTCTCCTTGTAATCCAATATTCAACTAGAAACCAAAATGACATGACTGATTTTTGGCCAGTAAACCTGAATTCAGAGACCACCAACATGCCTGAATTATTTATGAACTGAAGTAGTTGTATTAATGGCCTCGCAATTCATTAAATCATACTCTGTATTATTCTTTTAAACTGATTAAAATCTAGGGAGTTTCAAGGTTGTTTTTAGGTGAAAGTGACCACATGAGTCTGGTTTGATTGATAGACCCAGAACAAAATAGGAAGTTGTTTTTGATAGTATTAACTAGTATTAACATATGTATATTTATATTATTTATATTATTTTGTTAATTTTCAAATTTTTATGTTCAACTCTCAGTGAAATACTTCCGTTGTTTAATAATAAATAAATAAATAAATAAATAAATAAATATATATATCATTTTTTATTATTCAGTTATACAATTTTATATTTAAGAAAATAATTATGTGAGCGCTTTTATAATTAATATTCTTTCTTTCTTTATAATGAATATTCTTTCTTTCTCTCTCTCTCTTTCTTTCTTTCTCGCTCTCTCTTTCTTTTTCTTTCTTTCTTTCTTTCTTTCTCTCTCTCTTTCTTTTTCTTTCTTTCTCTCTCTCTCTCTCTCTCTCTCTCTCTCTTTCTTTCTTTCTCTCTCTTTTTCTTTTTCTTTCTTTCTCTCGCTCTTTCTCTCTCTCTCTTTCTTTCTTTCTCTCTCTCTTTCTCTCTTTCTTTCTCTCTCTCTCTCTTCTTTCTTTCTTTCTTTCTCTCTCGTTCTCTTTCTTTCTTTCTCTCTCTCTCTCTCTCTCTCTCTTTCTTTCTTTCTTTCTTTCTTTCTTTCTTTCTTTCTTTCTCTCTCTCTTTCTTTCTTTCTTTCTCTCTCTCTTTCTTTCTTTCTTTCTTTCTCTCTCTCTCTCTCTTTCTTTCTATTAGTTAAATAAAACAAACTAATAAATAAAATCATAGTTTGGATATTACTTTGTATTTATTTATTTAGTTTAATAAATAATGAAGTACTTGAACTATGGAATATTTGTTAGTTTATGATTTAATTTTTTTAAACTAAAATAATACATAAATTAATACAAAACTAATATACAAACTAAAATGTATAATAAAAACCACGATATCAATTTGTAGTTTAGGATTTTTAAAGTAAACTAATATAAATGAAATAAAACCAACTAAAAAAATCTAAATAATATACAAACTGAAATAAAAATAATAAAAAATAAAGAGAAACTATTATGCAAATTAAAATAATTACATGTACAATACATGAACTATGGCTTTATTTATTAGTTTTAGTATGCATATTAGTTTGAATGTTTATTTTAGTTCGTATATTGTATTTTTTTTTTAGTTTATTTAATTTATATTAGTTTAATAAAATCCTAAACTACTAAATGATATCGTAGTTTGTATCATTTATTTTAATTTGTATATTAGTTAGATTTATTAGTTGGTGTTTTATGTCATTTTCATAATGAAAACTTATTTTAGTTTGTATATTAGTTTATGTATTATGTTTAAGTATTTATTTAATTTGTTTTTATATTGTAATTGGTCCCTGCTCAAGACAACATCCCAAAACCAAGGCCCCCTCAGAATATCCCTGCTAGAACTGCACATGGACTTTGCAGTAGTTTTACTCTATTAACCTTGACTCTAATGTTCTCAGGCACGTCAAACAAGGTTGCTGCGGGTCTTGAGCTTGTAGCCTCCCAATTATCGAGTAATATTATCCAGCTCTGCAGCTGCTGGCCAGCGTGTTACAAAGAGCCCTGGACAGCTGTAATGGTGCTGCGGGAGTTCAGAGCACTAGACCTCAAAATCCACTACTTAATGTGTCAATACGGGATTGTCCACCAACATGCCCATCTGCCATGTCTTCTCCAGGGGGATTCAGGAAAAGACAGACTGGCCGTTGCACCAGGAGAGAAGGTATGGCATTTTGAGTGGCATCGCTGTGGTGTGAGCTAATATGCTGATTTGGTGCTAAAGTATTATTATTATTATTAATGTTGAAATCAGTTGTGCTGCTTAATAGTTGTATTTTTATTTACAGTGATATGTTTTTCTTCAGGATTCTTTGAATAGAAAAAATATCTTTTGTGACATTATAAATATCTTTAGTCACTTTCTTAAAAAAAAAATATATATATTCCTGACCGAAAACTTTTGAATAATAGTATAATATTTTTTTTATTTGTAATAGTTTTATGCATTTTAGAATACACTGAAAAAAATTGTGTAGAAACAATTTTCAATCAGAAATTGATAGTTAATTTCACAAATAATTGCTAAAAATGGCAAGTAATATGTTGAATTGAATATGAAAATTTTAAGTAGACAGCCTGAAATATTATCTTGTAAAATGTTCTTAGTTTCTTTCACAACTCTGAAAAATCTTTTTACAGTGTAAAAGTAGCAAAAACAAAATATCGTTTTGAAGTTATAAAGATTATTAGAGATTATTAGTTTTATGAGCATGTTTATGTCTTTAATTCAGTGTGTTACTTGCCATTTCTTTGTAATTATTTGTGAAATTGCATATGTGGCATCAAACTCTATACTGGAGTCAATAGTGTGGTGAGTGGAGTTAAATAATTGCTAATGTACAGTCTACTAAATCAGTCATTTATGAGTTTATATTTAAGTAAAACCTAGACGTGAGGCAGTTCACTAGGTTTTAAAACCATGCTGAAGTGAGTGAAGTCACATAACGTTAAGCAGGTTTTAAAAGCTTCTAATAGCTTTGCAGCAGAAGGGACACATATTCCAGAATTTTATTACTGTTGTAAATTTTAAGAAAACTCTGTAGAGAAAATTAGCCCATGAAACTCGATTATGATAGACATCATTACCTAATTATGCTTATACAAATCTTCTCCGTTTCAGACTTGTACATTTGAAGCAACAATTTACAATTCAGTTATCAATCACTGATGAGCAG
Organism: Sinocyclocheilus grahami; assembly: GCF_001515645.1. NCBI lineage: Eukaryota > Metazoa > Chordata > Actinopteri > Cypriniformes > Cyprinidae > Sinocyclocheilus > Sinocyclocheilus grahami. The sequence continues at coordinate 132,803 of NW_015507162.1, forward strand.
TGAGAGCAGTATTTGTCAGATATGGCCACAGCATTTGGTGTTTTCTGCTGGAAATGAAGTCAGTCGTCTTTTCCAGCCAGTTCTCCTGCATCTGGATGGTCTTTCTGACAGCAACGTGAGTCTGTGTGAATCAATGCTGTTTTATAAATTGTTGCGAGTATAGAGGTTGTCTAGAAGACTTTGAATAGCATCTTACAACTAGTAAATGGTTTCCAAATAGAGTTTCTGTCACTGGTCTGAAATGGTTCTTCACATATATTTCACTTCACAATGCTGCTCCGTTCTGTTTGAGGAGGCATTTTGTGAAAGCATGTTTTTGTCTGCCTGCCAGTGGATCTTTACCAGATGCATATAATCTGCTAGAAAGGTTTCTTTTATCCTGGGGTGTCTTGAGAGACCTGAAATCAGATTACTGCGATGGGATCTTTTCCATCAGTCGGTTGGGATTAGATGCTGACAGACCACAGGGGACAAAGTCTGCATGGCATGGCTTCACATGCTTTGTATCGGACTGAGCTGTTCACTTCTGGAGTCTTAATCGGAGAGTGACTTTGTGGAAGAAAAGGCTTCGATTGAAGGGAATTACTTGCTGGAACGGCTGTAGCTGCTGGAGATGGGCTTTACAGTTTTTGTGAAGTTTAAGAAGACTCTGACTGAGTTTAGACTGGCAAAATATTAAGGTCCTGAAATGTGGCCTTTTGTTCAGTACAAATGATTTTTTTTGTTTGCAGGGCAACACTGTATTAAAATTCCTTTTTTCTTCCACTGCTCTTAAGTTTGAATTGTTTAATGTTTTCAGATTATTTCAAACTCTGTGTATTTTGTAAATTTTATATTAAAAAGTTTTTAATTAGACAATATGCATAGTTTTAATTAATCAGATTACATGTACAATATTTGAGACCAGCCTCCAAATTAAGTAAATTAAAGATTATATCCATTTTATTGTGGCGTAAAGGGTACATTTAGAATTTGTTTACTGTATTATTAATAATAGTAATAAAAAAGAAAAAGTTTGAGGAATTGATAATTTCCTGGCTGAAAATGACCTTTTCCGTTATGTTTATGGCCATCTTTCAACTCTAAAACACAACACAAAGAATAAATATGTCATTCAAAATACAGCTTAAACGACTGTGAAAAACAAATACAGAAAATGTGACCCTCGACCACAAAACCAGTCTTAAGTCGCTTGGGTATATTTGTAACAATAGCCAAAAATACATTGTATGGTTCAAAATTATTTATTGATTGCCAAAAATCATTAGGATATTAAGTAAAGATCATGTTCCATGAAGATATTTTGTAAATTTCCTACTGTAGATATATCAAAACTTTTTGATTAGTCATATGCATTGCTAAGAACTTCATTTGGACAACTTTAAAAGGCGATTTTCTCAATGTTTAGATTTTTTTTGCACCCTCAGATTCGGCCAAATATTGTCCTATCCTAACAAAACATACATCAATGGAAAGCTTATTTATTCAGCCAAATTTTAAAAAATGTACCCTTATGACTGGTTTTGTGATCCAGGGTCACAAATGTCCTTCATATTAACAAGGTACTTTGTGCTGTATTTTTACAGAATTCTTTTAATGTTTGTTTCCATAGTATTGATCATAGTCACAGGGGTACAGTTCACGGTAATCCATTAAGTAATAGTCATATAATTTTTCATGTTTTTTTCACTTTCTTAAGATGTCATAAACTTGTCTAAAAACTTGACATCAGTTAAACTCGTCTAAAAAGCCCTGAATTCTCTTCCATTTTGCTGCAGACTTTCAAAGCCATGACCTTGGCATTGTAAGCTTCAGTCACTCTCAATCGCACTTCCTAATTTTTACAAATTTATGCAGATCCAAAACTTAAAATACAAGCTTTCCTTAAACTTTAACACTGTTATTTTATTGCCTTGCAAGCACTGGACAATTTCTTTCCTCAAAAGTGAGTCTAGTTTAGTTTTCATCTGGTGAACGGGTAAACCGGTCCTGATGGGAGGGCAGAGCATTGCAGGTGAAAAGGTAAACATCTTCAGTTTATCACCTTGAACGCAAGGATAATTCACATTCTGATTTCCATTTCGTGCTATTAATATTTGATTTAGCTGCACAGTCACGGCTATAGTGGAGTCTGGGTTCATGCTTTCAGTACTTCTAAAAAGCAAACGCTCCCTTTTCTCATACATTCTCTTTTATTGCGTTACAAGCAAACAAACACATTTGCATAAACTTGCTGTGGCTTGGAAACCAATGCAGCTCTTGTTAGGAGTTTGCAATGAACTGCATACATATTCATGTGTATATAAATCCCTTTATGCAGATGGGCAATTTAACATGCTATAATTAAGAATGTCCAATTCATAATCATCTCACCATGATCAGACCAAAGAGAACACAACTGACTTGTAGACAGAAAGAGAGAGACTGTGTTTCTTTGGCACCTGGAGAGCATAGGGTGCATCAGAGAGTGAACTGTAATTATGAGCTTATGCAGAACCACTAAAATGGTTTAATTGAATCTCATTAGAGAACAATAGGCTGTTTAGTAAACATTTAAACAGGGTAGCCTACAGTAAACTGTGATGTTGCTAGAACCAGTTCTAGTTGAGCTGTATCATACAACATATGGTGTGTTTTTGGAAACATGAATGATTTTGAATTTGTGTTTCAATTGTTATTAATGACAATTAATACATTTCATTCTATGAACCACACAAAGTTGTAAATACAAGATTGTTGGACTAGGTTTTACAAGAAAATACTATTTCAGTCTACTTCAAAATTACACTTTTAATTCAATGTGTTACTTGCCGTTTCTTTGTAATTGTGAAAAATCTTTTTTGTTGGTCCAGTGTATGGTGGAATTGCATTTCTTTGAATGCTCTAATTAAATGTATCATCTGTATTATAGACTCCAATTTTGATGTGCATATATTATGCATATTAAGTTACCTGAAAACATTGTGGTGAAGATTTTGTGGTGCAATATGGTGTAATTTAAATTATGGATGTTAGGGTTTTTTTGTCAACTTGTGTACAAAAATTTTATTTTTTACAATAGAGTATAAAATGCAGAGTTAGGGGCCGTTCATGCAGAACACGTTTATCCATTCCAATGCCCTACTTTTCCATTGTTTTTCTATGTAAACACACGCTAGACAGTTGTGTATGACTGTTGCACTCACGTTTCGCGTCAATTGCAGTGTCACATTTTTGAGAAGCCGTGTCAAGTTGAAAGTATTTCAACTTTTACAAACAGCGCTGCTTATCAATGTCAGTTCCAAAACAGTGGACCAATCAAAAGACCCTGGAGGCGGGGCAAGCATTGCAAGCTTTTGTTTACAGTAGCAACAAGTTAAAAGTATTTCAACTTTTACAAACAGCGCCGCTCATCAATGTCAGTTCCAAAACAGTGGACCGATCAAAAGTTTAGACGCATAGACGTGTTCTGTGTGAATGGCCCTTGGTCCAAATTGATGAAAATCAAGCGTAGCGTTAGTTCTGGCAGGTCACGTTAGTCAAGCTCGCATCAGCTGACTCTCAGCTGATCCCCATCTACCTATAGGAATACAACACCTATCTAAGCATTCATATATAAGGTCCCTCAGTATTATCAGCAGTTTTCGCATTGCTCAATAGCTAATTACCCTGCTACATCCCCAGCTCCTCGTCTATCAGTCAGGATTCATTCTCCTTTGAATCAGACTAATTCTAAATGTGTACATTAAATTATTGAACTTTATTAATGATATCTGCAATACATTAATTTTGGTTCTGTTCTGTTTACCCTGGGGGGGTTATCGCTGCTCTCCCTGCTCTTATCCATACTATGCTGCATGGATGCGTAGGGAGTTCTTGCCTAGAACAGAACCATACCGCCAATCCAAACTCTATGCTAATTGTCAGTCATCTTTGACGATAGTGGTCCTGACAGAAATTATGATTTGTCACTCAACTTGTGTTGAACTATGAAATACTTCTGTTGTGACTCTTTCTTTGAATTTCACTGAATTCAACTTTAACATTCAAATTTGGCATCCTGTGCGGCTTTGCGAATTCACTTTAAATTCATACTCCTAGATTGAAAGGCAGCCAGTTCTCACATTCTTTTTGCCCATCCCTGTACCGAACAGTTAGATCCTTCCACTGGCAGTTTGTAAAGCCGCATTGTTACACAGCACTGAGGGACCAGAGACCAAATAGTTTGGATTGGATCTCCAATTAATCAAACGTAACTGAGAGTTGTCGTGACATGTTGTAGAAACCAAATGCTCAGCAAGGTGCACATATTCTCAGCCATTCTCACTGCTGTCACATATTAGCATCTTCTGAGGTCCGACATGCAGCTGTCAGCCTCACCTGCTAGACCATTAAGCACATCTGATCCTTTAGTACATGCTGGAACATCTATTTCAATTGTAAGTTCACAGAAGGCATTGTACATTTTTTAGAATGAAGAAAATGAGGCTTTTAAGAAACAATAAGAATAAAAACTATAAAATGTGGGTATTTTATATTGCTTTGTTTCGACAGGTCTGAGGATTGCATGTGAGTTTTGAACTCTTATAGGGGACATATATTTTGTTCAGTCAGAGACAGAAGTTCTGTTACATCATCCAAGGACTCCAGGCTATGATGATTTTGTTTTATTAATTTTTTTAATAATTAAAAAAAGAAAAAAAAAACATTCTGACTTTTATTTCATAACATCTAATAAAAGCAAGTTCTTGGAGGAATACTTCCTAAATATGTTTTTTTTCTGTTAATATTTTAACACTTCAACACTTTAGAATTGGATTAGCAAACTTTGTATAAATGTATAAAGAGATGTATGTTTTGAATTTTTTCCCTACCCTTTTTTCTTGAGCTTTTCTTTTGGACATTTTAGGCCAATATTTTGTTGTTGTTGTTTTTTTGTGGAAAATGTGTGCAGAAGTGTCAGCATTACACCGAAGTACAGGTGCAATTCTATATTTGATGAAAAGATGAACTCAATGAATCATTAATGGGCTCATAAAACAACACAATGCATTCTCGTTTTCCACAGACATTTACTGCAGGACATAAATACAAATATCATATCTAATGCTTTTTGAAAAGGGGTTATGGTTTCTTCTCCATGGTACTGTATTTCTTGTTTTTTTTCATTCTATACAAGAGTATAGTTCAGGATGGAGCACATTGCTTTTATAATACTTGCATGTGTTTTTCTGGACAACTTGTGTGTGTGTAATGGATCAGAAACTTCAAGTGGTTGTCATCTTTTATTTTGGAGACTGTCAGTTTTTTTTCTCCAGCCAGGGACATTGGCAAGGGTACAGTGGCCCCATCCTTGATTATATTGCTGTGGTGACAGGCAGTTTTACAGCCCGTCTGATAGATTTAGCCATACTTTTGGGGGGGTGTTTAGACTGAACAGCCTCCCATGTCATTCAGCTGGCCATCAAAGTGTCTCAGAAACACCCATTGTGGCCAATTCTGATTGAGCTTTGATATGAAAATAAACTCTCTTTTTTTTTGCCAGTCTGCTGTTCTCGTTAAATAATGTAATGGTGGGAAGAGATTTTAGCTCATTGTAAGCAAGAACTTTCTGATTTCTGCTTCAGTACAAAAACATGGTTGAATATATAGATCTGGTTTACATTTTCTCGTGATTAAAGTATATTGCTTACTTAAGGAGGCCCTTCTGATTTGGTTGATGTTTATCTTGAATGCAATGTAGAAATGAAGCAGCAATTGGTAGAGGTCGCTGTTGTTGGTCAACCATTGTGATCCATTATTCTTTCTTCCTCTGTTTGTTTACTAATGTTTACTTATTGTATTAAATTATTATACCTATTCAAGTATTGAAAATGTACTCTCTAGTTTTAATTTTGGATGCGTAAGCAGTGTTTTTCTGTTGTTTTCATTGTTTTTTGATCAGCATCTTGAACCAAGAGTTTTGCATTTTTACATGACTGTGAAATTAAAAATTTAAATTAAAAAATCTAAAAATGCATCTTAGCCCCCTTCAGTCTATTCTACTCTACTCCGCCTGTTTTTGAAAACAAGAACGCATCCTCTATGACAAATAGCTGTTCAAAGAGAGCGGTTGGGCAAAAAGCCTTTATATGGAGATGGTTTGGGTTGTATTATGCTAATTTCTAGCTGCAGGCATGTGCTCCGTTATCCAAAATAATCCACATTCATCAATATTAGAATGAGGGTATTTATGTGCATGCATAAAACAAATATAAATAAACATAAATAAACACATTCATGTACAGTATATGCACACTTGGTTTGAATCTGCTGGAGCACAAATTTCTGTACATAATTAATAGTCTTTTTAATGAAGTCAGCTTGCATTTGTGAGTTAAAAGTCCTTTATCTTTGTAAATACGTTCATATTTTTTTTCCCCAGAAATGCTTTATGGCAGATGTAACCTACTCAGCTTCGCTTACTAGACATCGAAAATAGACATGTATCATCGCTTCTTAGTTCACAGCTGTGAGATGAACATTTTGTGCCAGTGTTTTACACGGTTCGTTGAGAAATCTGGGCAGAGGCGTGTATTCGGTGTAGTGGTATTTACATGACGTCAGTGTGAGAGTTGCAATTGTTTAAGAATGTGAGTGTGCAATATCAGATATGAGACACAAAGAATACTTTGACATTTCCTTGGGAAAATCCTTACTGCAATGAATGGCTATTTCATAAACATGACTGGCAGATGAATTGTAGATCGCATCGGCTGAGACTTTCGAGTTACTTCCAAGGCGTGCTTGAGTGGATACGCAAAAACAGATAAATCTTCAACAAAGCCACCGTCAACTGCTCTTTGAAAATCTGCTGCATTTTCTTAACATAATGGAGTTGATTGCAGACATCAAGACCGCTAATGTGCATGTGCACTGATTTTGTTGCATCTGCATGTAGATAGTTGTTCAACTTTCCCAGTGTTAAAACATACACAAGCAAAGCTGGTGCAAACAGATATAGGATACACAATACCCTATGATCAGGATACATATTACGTATACTGTATAGAACATGAAGCTTTATGAATATTAGGGTTCAGATACCTTTAACTACACCCCATATAATTGGGTTCAAAAATGGCTAACCTTTTCAATAATTTACGTGCAATGCAATTTGAAGCATCTTTTTATGGTTTTATGTTAATTGCTGTCTTGGAGTGTCCTGTATAATTATAACTGCTATTCTTTAGTAAAATACAGGTTTTTAACGTCTTTGCAAATTTATTAAAAATAAAAAGCCTAAATGATTCCATTGCATAAGTATTCATACCCTTATCTGGGACAGTTGACATTTAGCTCAGGGATAATATATTTTGCTTGTAGATGTTACTGCACTTCGAGTGAAGTACCTGTGGCTAATTCAATTGAATGGGTATGATTTGGAAAGGCATACATGTCTTAACAAAAGGTTTAACAGCTGATAATGCATATCAGAGCAAAAACTAAGCCCTGAGGTAAAAAAAACTACCTGTAGAGCTCAGAAAAAAGATATATAAAAAGATAGATATATGGTCACACTTTCTTTTAAGATCTCTATTCTCACCAATTCTTACTATTAACGGCAACTTTTGCCTCTAAAACTCCTAATTTGCTGCTAAAATATGGTCAAGCAGAACCTTTTTCAAGATTCATTTCTAGTCAAGGATTGTCCAAATGAGTCAACGAGTGAGTCTTTTAAATGATTCATACTGCTAAATTATGTATTGAAAACTGATTTGTGAGTCTTTTTGATTAAAAAGAACTAGCTCATATGGATCATCCGTTTGTGAATCAAACTAGTTTTGCAGCATGATTGTTGTTGTCTACAGGTGGCGAGGACACTGCACATGAAATGTTGATCTTATTCTTCTATTAATCTCATATATTGTCTGTTTATTGTCTTGGTTGTATTTTGTGGCAACCAGTCTTTCTGTCTCATCACACTCAGACTGCAAGGCCACAACTCTGCTAGAATGTCCCCTTCTTTTGCCACGGCACTGTATAGAATCAATGTGCGTTTTGATGCTGTCTATCATTACTCTGATTGCAAGGGTGAAAAGGCAGCAGCTGGAGAGCCGTTCCTGTGGGATCACCTGGGAAAGATGTAAGAAATTTGATGAATGTACTGTAACATATGGCATTATTCACAGAGAGTCACCACCCTGAGTCAATTCGTTCTAATGGCTGACTAATTTAAGTCTTTTAAAGTCAATACCTGATATCTGAGGCCCACAGGGGTTACATGAGAACGCTTCGAATGGAATGTGCATGACGCCGTGTATCACTTGTCCGTTGAGACGCTCAGGGCATAACATGGCATGTTAGTTACACTATCCTTCAGGATATGACAGGTTACGTGTAGCGTTAATTTAGATGTCCTGAGCTATGAAAAGATGCTAATTTGTTTTTCAATACTTGATTAGCAGAAGAAAGAATTTTTCATATGATATACTTAAAATGTTTATTTGAAATGTAGAGTTGAGTGATATTTATGATAGACAAATTTCAGTGGTAATGGTGAAGCAGCTCAGCATGTTTTCCTAAGTGAAAGTTTGATTCAGATAGTATCCGAGTACCTGAGCTCTACTACTTCAAACGTTTGTAGCAATGAATCGCTGAGCAAATGGAAACTCACAAAAAGCATTTCCTGGCGTAACCCCCTTGGCATTTGTGGCCAGCTCTTGAGATATCTCTGTTACTCCACTGGATCTTGTTCCAAAGGTCTTTGAAGGCCTGCCATTCAGCATATCAACAGTTCTCTCTGCTTAAAACTTGCATGCCTCTGAGATGGGCTGTGTTCATTTTAATGTCAATTTTATCTCAACCAACAGTTAAAAAAAGCTGTGGAAATCGGTTGCTGCACATTAAATGTGTATTTGAGAGGTGTTGTAGGATGTTTATTATGTTTGTGAGTGTTTGTCTGTAAAAAGTCTGCAAGTATCTGTATGCTTACATTAGCCAGATTTGCACACTTTTGGATACGTAAGTCACGCTTAATAAAATATTGACTCTACTGGCATCTCCAAACAAATGTATGCTAAAGCTTTTCTCAGAACTAACTTTATTATTTTAAACAAATGGTGTCAATGTGAATGTGAATTTTTGTTTGGTTTTGTTCAATTTTGTTTCAATTTTCGTTCGTCTGGGTTTGTTTAGATTTACTTGGTCTCATCCGGTTTGTTTGGTTTTGTCTGTTTGGGTTTTTGTTCTATTTATTTATTTATTTTTGTTTTGTTTTTTGTTTTGAGTTGGCGTATGAAGTCTTACAGGTGTCCTATCGGAATAACAATATTTCCACGTTTCGTTTCATTTCGTTTTGTTTTTGTACAAGTGTCCTAGCAGTATAAACTCAAGGTTTTCAACTAATTGTTTTGGAATTTGAAACCTATGGAAGCCTGTTTCAACCTTAGCAATTAAAAACAATTCAAATTAAAATAAATTTAAAATGAATGAATGAATTAATTAATTTTACTATGAGGTAGAAACCTGCTTCCATAGAAACATCTTTTTGTGAAATGTTTTAATTGTGCTATATTTCTTTTAAAACAAAATCAAAGCCTCTTGATTTAATATTTCATCTGATGTGATGATATTCATATATTAAGTGCTGCTATGGTGTCCAAACACTTCTTGGGACCGCTGTGTGTGTGTGTGCCTCTGTATTGGGAAGAAGCCAGATTGTATTGTGACCTGGCCTGTTCTGCAGCCAGGACGCACTGTGAAGTACATAATTATCAGGCAAGTGAGCAGAGATCCCTGCGGCATTTTGACCTCACACTGGCGTGACGAGACAGACAGAGAGAGGGACGCAGCCCTGATTTTAACCCATCCTTCACCTCCCCGCTCATGCTGAAATGCCCAGGGCGAGCAGAGGCTAACTATGCAGTCAGTCTCTCCATCCTCACTCCCGAGGTAGGAACAGCCTGTAGACCTGGAGCTCAAATCAAGTCCCTCTGAAAAGGGCGAATGCAGCTGTTCTTAACTGGGGCTGCTCTTGGGGAGGTGGGACAACAAAGGAAAGGTGCACTGGTTCCCTCAAGGAGTCATTAGATTGTGCTGAAAGCAGGACGGGAGTGCTCTCTCCAAAGACCCCTCTGAACATACAGTACATCATTTAAGAGCAGTCGAGGTCTAACCTCCATCATGCCGTCCCAATGCAAGCTTCCCTTCACCTGCGTTTTCACAGTACTGCAATCCTGATCAAGTGCAGATTCTTACTTGCATCTATCTTTGATAGCCTCAGCCAAAGATTGTGTAGAAAGTAATTGCTCGCTGGATTGAGGTCCTGTTGAAAATTGAACGCTAACTTGCTGAACACTGCAAGTATACAGTGCATACTGCCCATTTTCTTTAAATAGTATGTGAAATAATAGGTATTATGCAACAATAAATGCTTAAAATTTTAGGATACAACTTTGTCACATGCAGAGAGTTGCATGTGAGTTGGGGACAAGTAATTTGACATTTTTAATTTTATTTATATTTATAATAATATGTTTTATGTACTTTATATATTTTGTTCTTTTAAATTATTATTTTTTTATATTAATTTCTTATCGGAAGCAGTGTGAAGCAGTTAGGTTCTTTTTTATTTTAATTTAATTACATTTAAGTTTTTATTTATTTTTATAATTTATTATTTTTATTTATTTTAATATACTTTTTTGTTTTAATGTATTTCATTTTTTGTTTGGATTTTATTGCTTTTATTAAATTTTATGTATTTATTTTTCTATTCTATTCTGTCTGACCACATGGCAGGTGTAAGCATGGTCCAAATTAGTAAGCAAGCAACAGTGCTCTCTTGCAGTTTCATTAATCGTTGTTCAGAAGAGCGCAAGTGAATAGGAACTGCTAAAATTACATATCTAAAATGTTATTCAAATACAATAATCATATTTTTTTTAATGAAGCCTCACGATCATCATTTTCACAAAAAAGAGTCTCACAGCTGATGCAAAAGGAGGCTTGCCAGATTTCTCTTATTTGTATTGACCTTGTTTTATGGAGAAGGGCTCCAGATTAGTGTTCTCGAGCCCAAGCTTTCACTCAACTGTCTTGACAAGCCTCGCCATCATAAGAGTAAATTAGTCGCACCTCTATCCGTGAACTCGGAGACATTATTAAAAAAAGGGCGATTCACTCATCTGGCCCTAATATAATTCAGTATTAATAGTCTCACTCGAAAGCGTAACTAAGACAAATTGCTGTATTTTGAGGGCCAGCGTTCCCGTCTCTCTAAGTACCTTCTGACTTATTTCAGAAATCTCTCTCTGTGTAGCTGCCGGTCTTGATGTGTCACACCCAACAAGAACCGCTGTAAATTTAGCCTGTCGATACGTGTCCGGCCTCATTTATCAGCCACCTCTGCTCGGCCGGTTTTCCCTCCCTCACCTTCTTGTATTCCTCCCCCCCCCCCCCCTGCTCTCCCTCTTTTGCTTTTCACCACTAGCAGTTTTGACTTTGCCTGTGGTTTTGCCTTATCTCCAATCAGATTCCCTCTCACAAAGCCCTAGCAGGCAGGTGATGGGAATTCTAATCCCGGCTCCAGCTGGAAGGCTTGAGAAAACGAGTGTGTGGTTTTGTGTGTATATTTAGGGTGTGCCATTTGTGCAAATGGTTCACTAAAAAGCACAGAAGTGAGAAAACAGATTTGTCATTTAAATGAGGGCATCTCAACACTCATTCTTGCCATCGGTGAGATAAGCCGCTGTGCTTCACTGACATGATTTTCACTATATGATGGCTGGAGCGGCTCCCTGCTGAATTCCTAAATTGGGGGAAGTCAAACTGATACATTGTCTGCTGACTGGAAAGATTTTCCCCTAAGTTGTCCTGCCAGGATGCTGTGAGGAGCTGGACTCTGTGATTAAACTGGTTCTTGTTCTTTGTGTCTCCTCAGGGTTTGAAAGGAGATCCTGGACCTCAAGGCCTACCTGGTCTCAAAGGTGATAAAGTAAGTCACCCTGCAAGTTTGATTTCTTGTACCAACCTTTACAAACTGTAGCACAGAGAGAGATAGAGGCATAGTCTCTATGATCTTAGGGATGCTTTTCAGTCAGTGAACTTTCCAGAATTTTTCTATACAGTATATAGAAAGCCACAGAGGCCTATATATGCGAGTCATATATTTGCCTGAACATTTTCAAGGTTCTTTTTTTATTTTTATCATTTTAACATTTTAAAGTTTGAAAATGTCACTGCTAAACTTTCTAGAACTCAGATTTTTCCCATCTCAGACCCAGGACATTACTAGAGACTCCTCCAGACCAATATTCAGATTAGCGGTCAACGGATATTGGTTTCTCAGTGGCAGATTCTGCAACCCATCCAATCATAAATATGTGGTGACAGCCTTGCAAAATGTCAATAGTTATTTGTTAGAACTCAAATATGACGTCAGAAAGGTCAAACTACAGAATTTAAAGGAGGAAATGTCTGCATAGTAGGGTTGAACAGAAAATGAGTGACGAACATGAGTTTTGCAGTTTATTGCACATATTGAAATTATATTTAAATTTTAGAAGATAAATATTTATGTAAATTCTTATTTTATATAATCAATTCAAATGTAATGATGAATGGGATATTCATTGGCTGATATTCTAAGTAAAAAGTGTTACACTAAGGTTCAAAAGTCTGGGGTCTTTACGATTTTTTTAAATAAACTTTTGAAGTAATTGCATTTCTCAGTATTTCAAGATAGAAATATCAAATGTGTCTCTAATAATAATGTGTAGTTTAATTTCCTGTTGATTTATATTAGTAGTAATCAATGTGGACATAAGTGGGGCACAGCTGACACATTTTTCAAGAGAATTACTCATGCTTATTGACACTGATTTAACATGCTATGTGCACAAGACCAAATCCAGAGATGTGAGTGTCAAAATCAAACTTTAGTATGTTGTTTCACAAGCCATATATTTCATTTACTGTATATAATATAGATCAATATCTCAGCCAAGAGTGAACACAGATCTAGTCACTTCAGTAACTGTTTGAATCAGGCATTGGTTGCGGAATGTAAAGGTATCCTTTTTATATTATGATATTAATTTACTAAAATCCTTTTAAGAACCATGACCACTGATGATACAAGGAAACATGCGATCATTGATCATGTAGCTTATATTTCTTGTGCTGTGTGTAGCATATAGTAAATGCCTCTGTTAATCAGGCAGATGAAATGCTGCTCTATTTTGTGGGATGTGGGAATCGATTTTATTACTGGAAGTCACATTTGTAGTGATCGTGAAAACCATAATGTACACTACGTGAGAACAAACAAGAAAATAGAAAATGTAGTGTAACTCGGATTGTGTGTAAATATTAAAGGAATGTTTCAGATTATGAACAGGTTAATCTCTATAGGGCCTTTCGCACCGTGGGAACCTTTTCATAGTACCAGAACTAATTGTGGAACTACTCACTTTTTGACGTTTTCGCACCGCCGGAACTGGGTGCGGTTTTAGTACCGGACTGCCTTTTTCGAGAACCAAATTAGCTCCTACTCCGGAGCAGGGTCTAACCGGCACAACTGGTACTACCCGTGACGTAAGTTGACACTGATTGGCCAAACGCGTATGTAAACGCCCTCACCCGCCATGATTTAAAACGCCGTGTAAACATACTGTAAGCATGTCAACTTATTTCGCAAGTATGGAGAACAGCGATAAATGGACGGACGCTGAAGTGCAGGCACTTGTAGCAAATGTAGCACTGCCAGTTGTCGTTGGAGATTTTTAGTCCTCCTTTCCGTTCTTTCAATCGCTTTACGTATGCGTCGATATTCCATGTCCATTATTGTGAAACCCGCGAGACGCAACAAAAACACAGCCCCGATCACAGCGTCCTCCATCCTCCTGTTGTTAATGTTGTTCTTCTTTGTTTCTGTTGTTGAACGCCGCGCACAAATGACGTCGCTGTCGACTGGCTTACGTCACTTCCTAGTACACACTGTTGGTGTGAATGCAACCCTTTAAATGATACTGGGAAATAGATATAATAGAAATACTTTAGTACTGTACATTTAGTTCTGGAACTAAAGTGGTGCGAAAAGCCCTCATTTGCAGGATCTGAGGCATGCTTTCAATTAACGCAGATATGAATTTCAATTATTTAGTAAAAACAGAACAAATATGTTTATATTAAAGCATTTAAAATGGGCAAGGCATCCCAGAGGGTTTCCAAATCGAAAAGTGAAGCTCATATTTTTAGAGATATAATGTTTAATTAATTGTAATGTTCTCTGAGAACACGTCTTCATAAATCTCCCTAAAATTTGTTTTACATATGCTTAAACACAAGACAAAAACATTTAGCCAGTCTGCTAAAATAAAAATTTCATTCACTTAAAATAAAGTAAATAAATGAAATTTAATAAATTGTCTGGGAATGTCTTGTTTTCTAGTAAAAAAAATAAATGAATTGAATCTTTCTACTGGAAGACAGTGCAAAAATACTTTTTGGAAACGCATTTTTTTTTTGTTGCAGTGTTTACTTTAAGTTTCAGAGCAATGCCTTTCCCCAATCACTTTTGTTTTAATTGCATCAATGCTCTGTAAACATAATTTTTTGTTTGTTTTCACAAATTTAGTTTGTTTCCGTGGTAATAGACCACATGTCACAGATGCTGTTGGTAGAACATGAGTCGCCTTTAATCTGGAACTTTCCTTTAAAATGCCTTCCAGAGTTCCAGCTCATCCAGACAGACCTTCACAGCAGAGGGAAGATGTGACTTCAATGAAACAGAATGTAGAATAGAGCTTCCTACTCTGATATCTGCTTCCCCAACCCCCCGTGCACACAGACACACGCGTTCACACACAGACCACCGCGGCACTGCTTTCCAAACAATAGATCAAATGTTATTCGTTAATTAGCTGCCATATTACCCATTGTCTTTTACAGTTTTGGGTTTCTTTGTTTGCTTGCGTGCACACTTAATTGTCAATGCAGTGCTTTCAAGCCTTGAAGTTCTAATGAGCTTAGAGCAGAGAATAAGCAGCTTCTTTTCATCTCATCTCCCAGTCAGACAGAGGGTGGGAGGAAAACCGTTAGTTCGGATTGTAACTGACAGTCGGAAAGACACGTCACGCTCTTCAAACATAGAATGACTCGGAATATCTTCAAACGGGGCAGCTTTAGGTGTTCACAACTTTATATTTCTGCAAACTTTGATGTGGAGTTTCTGTGGATTTAAATTGAATTTGAGGAAGGCTCTGCCTGTTTTTGTCAAGGGGTTTTGACTTAAACTGATGTCTCCGCTTGTATTTCATAACCTTGAATATATGAAAGTCCTTCATTTAAGAGCAGATGAGCACAGATACAGGAACAGCCCAGTCGTTTTATTATTATTATTATTATTATTATTTTATTTTATTTTTTCAGGTATGTCCCACAGAACTATTCTTAAAGGAATCGTTCTCCTGAAAATGAAAACTTTGTCGTTCCAAACCTGTATGACTTTCTTTCTTCTGAGGAACACATGAGGAGCTGTTTCTATAAAACATGGGAGGAATTTTCAGTTAAAATGTGGAACGAAATTTTCACTTTTGGGTGAACTGTTCCCAAAATAGTTGACCCCAGATAAATATGTGGAAATAAGTGTAAACACCATAGTACAGATTAGTTTAAGCGAATTATTGACATTTGGATTTGCATCATTTCTAAGTATAGCACATCTCTCTGAAATATTTGATTCTGATTGGTCAGTCACAGAATTGTGTGGTCCGATATTTTTATTTAATTGCCATTAAACTGTGTAATAAGTGGGATATTATACAGTTAAGCTGATCATTATACTTAACAGACTATATAAATAGACCTGATTTATAATGTGCCAATGCTGTGTTAACTATACATTATCCTTTACTCATCTCTGGATATTTTAGGAACAAAATGCTGCTTTTGGGATGATTTGCTTTTATTTGTACAGTAATCACTCCTCTGAATTTTGTCTTTCTGTTGCAGGGGGAAACAGGTCCGTCAAGTACGGGAACACTCTCGGTATGTATCTTACATCATCCTCCAGCAACCCTGCATGTTATTTCATAGCTTAATGTAAAACTGACTCTTTTTAAATGAAACCAATCATGAAGCATGATCTGCATTATTAATGATATGCATTAAGCAGTGAAATGAGATTTGTGGAGAGTCATTGCTAAGGTTTAAGGAAACGGTTAACACTACTAATTGCTGACATAGATGTGAGAAAGGTGCTCAAGCAGGGTGTAATGATACATACAGTCTTTATACAGTAGGAAAGACAGGTAAACAGAGTTTCAAAGCTGAGAGACAATTACTTTTATTAACCTCACCTTCAGCTGTGTTTGAGTATGATCCAGTCAATTCCTGATGAAGCAAATATCAAATTTTTTATGATTTAACTTACTGATTTACTCTAAAATTAGTCTGATTAAGTACAAGCAATTAATATTTTCAGTAAGGATGTATTAAATGGATCGAAGGTGACAGTAAAGGCATTTATAAATCAATTTCAAACAAATGCTTTTCTTTTGAGCTTTCTATTCATCAAAGAATGCATCACAAGTTTCCACAAAAATATTAAGCAGCATAAGTGTTTTCAACATTGATAATCAGAAATGTTTCTTGATCACCAATCCATCATATTAGAGCGATTTCTGAAGGATCATGTGACACTGAAGACTAGAGTAACGGCTGCTGAAAATTCCGCTTTGAATCACAGGAATGCATTGCATTTTTAAAATATAATAAAATAGAAACCAGTTATTTGAAATTGTAATAATATTTCACAATATTTGTACTGTATTTAGTTCGAGTAAATGCAATTTTGAGACATCTTTCAAAAACAAGTTTGAAAGCAGGATTGTAAAATGTGCTGTTAGCAATGTTTCATGTTGATTTTAATACTGCAAATACTGCATTCACTGCATTCAAGCAAATAAATAAAAAGCAAAGAAGAGCCCACACATGCTCAGTCAGGGGCGACCAACAGCAGTGTGGACAGACTTGGAGGTTAGACGTGTCCTGCAAGTAGAGAGCTAATATTTCCACACATTAAATGAGGGACACGTCCACTATATCTCATAAGACACCAGAATGGGATGTATGTTCTTTGTGTGTAAGGATATAGTACTGCAGCTCTGGCCCTTTATGTAACATAAACATTAAACTAAACCCAGCGGAACTATATTAGGGCATAACAGTTATTTACACATGCTAATTTTACATTTTATGAGGACAAGCAGGAATACCAGGGATTCAAACGTGAGAGCCGACAACACGCTTGCCATATCACCACTCCCTCTTGTAGTCGAGTTGTAAATCATGCAAGACAAAAGCATCTAACAAGCTTTCTTGATGTTTAAACAAATAGCATTTAGCTGACATGTTGGATTTTACATTTCAGGTTTTTATATTGTGTTATGGGTGTTGTAGACATCCTCTAACATCACAGGCCGTCTCTCCCCTGTTACATTCTGACAGTTTTAGGAGCCTTTAAAGCTCTTGTTCTCCGACTTTCACCGAACACAAGGAGCGAATGGCTATTGTACTGCAGCTCTGGCCCTTTATGTAACATAAACATTAAACTAAACCCAGCGGAACTATATTAGGGCATAACAGTTATTTACACATGCTAATTTTACATTTTATGAGGACAAGCAGGAATACCAGGGATTCAAACGTGAGAGATTCAAATAGCATTTAGCTGACATGTTGGATTTTACATTTCAGGTTTTTATATTGTGTTATGGGTGTTGTAGACATCCTCTAACATCACAGGCCGTCTCTCCCCTGTTACATTCTGACAGTTTTAGGAGCCTTTAAAGCTCTTGTTCTCCGACTTTCACCGAACACAAGGAGCGAATGGCTATTTTTGCAGCTGTTTCTAAGATGTGTCAGTATTTTCGAGGATGCCAGCTGAAAGATGACTCCACACTGTTTTACTCTGAAATCTGAAAGACTGTCTGTGTGTGTATGTGACTGGTCATGCTGTTTGTCCTTTCAATGGGTCATGTACTGTAATGATATGTGTTCCTGACCTTTGTTCTAACAGTGTTAACAGCTGAACTTAATTGCTGACTTTGTTTGATGAAACGGGTTATGATCTGTCGTCTGCATTCTTCTAGGTTGAGCAGCAAGCTCAAAAAGGGGACCAGGTAAAAACATATTTGGGTTTTGTGTTCTAAAACTATACTGTACTATACTTTTTCAGAACGTTCTGCAGCTAATCCAGCCAGAACTGCTTAACGTACAGACTCGATTAAAATCTGTTTTGTAGAGAATTTTCGACTGGCTATTTTAATAATTAAAATGTAATGTAAAAAAAAATGTAAATGTAAAAAAAAAAAAAAAAGACATCATACTAACTTTTGTGTTAAAAATTGAGATCAGTCTCTCTTATCTAGTTCTAAATCTATTTTCTGAAAGATAGTATTATGTTATATGGTTCATGTTCAGGGACAACATAAAACAATATGTGCTGAGCATGTCATCTGCAGCACTTAAATAAAACCTAACTTTACCTAAAACTTGTTCTGTTACTTTATTGCAAACACTGGCATTTCCAAATTTAACTAGTGACTTTACACAAGATATTTTTGTATTTACTTCCGTTCAAAAGTTTGAGAGATTTCTGTTCATTAAGAAATTATTTTATTCAGCAAGGATGCTTTTTTCCCGTTTTTTTCTATTCATCAAAGAATCCTGACAAAAGTATCATGGTTTACACAAAAATATTAAGCATCTAGTTTTAACATTGATGAAAAAGAAATATTTCTTGAGCGTCATATCAGCATATTAGAATGATTTGTGAATGTATTTACTTCCGTTCAAAAGTTTGAGAGATTTCTGTTCATTAAGAAATTATTTTATTCAGCAAGGATGCTTTTTTCCCCTTTTTTTCTATTCATCAAAGAATCCTGACAAAAGTATCATGGTTTACACAAAAATATTAAGCATCTGTTTTTAACATTGATGAAAAATAAATATTTCTTGAGCGTCATATCAGCATATTAGAATGATTTGTGAAGGATCACGAGACACTGAAGACTGGAATAATGACTGCTGGAAATCACAGGAATAAATTACATTTTATTTGTGCTGTTTTTACTGTATTTTCTATCAAATAAATACAGCTTTTGTGAGCATAAAGACTTCTTTCAGAAACATCTTACATACCCCAAACTTTTGAACGATAGTGCAAAGATAGATTAGGATAATAAAGCTTAGCCTAAAAATGTTGCTTAAATAGAGACAAATTTGGATGATTTAAAATATTCAGAGAATCTATATTTTTTTATTTTTTTGTGCAGGGTCCCCCAGGAACTCCTGGAGGAAAGGTAAGCACTTCAGCAGCATTTTCATGAATTAATTTAATCATTTTATTTATTTTTTTGCCTTCCTTAATGAAGTTCACCCATGAGCTGTGAACATGCCTCTGTCTCTCAGCACTTTAGTAAGCACCGGCATGTAAACCCATCCAGGCAGAGCCAGCTGCTTTGTCCTCATATTTAACATGAGGATGTAATCATGGATGCAATAATTTTTTTGAGAGCATTAATGACCATGGACAGGTGGAAACCTCCGGACCCGTCTGCTTTATGTACTGCAATGCTTTCTGAGAACTGAAACCCTGATCCTTTACCCATCATCCCCAGGGAGACGCTGGCCTGCCCGGTCAACCAGGAGCACCAGGGAAAGAGGCCAAAAGGGTGAGTAAACCGATGCAGGTCGCCGCCTGTGTGGGCTGGATCCATGTTGCGTATAAGTGTTTGTGTGACTGAGCCATCAGCCAGACGGGCTTTTGGGAGTGACCCGGCAGCAGCTGGAACGAGAGAAAGATCGGGGAGCTCTGTGTGGGCCTAGTCTCATGGGAATGACTGTGAATATTCAACTGTAAGGTCAATCGTAGACTGACAGCATGTGTGGCCGACCCCAGCAGGAAACAATCTCAAGGGTGATTTACTGTTCAGTCGTGACATGCTCGAACGTATTGATAAAACGATACTGTTTCATTATTGATTTTATCCTTTGTTTCTCATCGCCACCGGCCAAGGGTTAAATTGTTAGTCTGCCCACGGCACGAAAGCTTTATGTGAAATTTGACTGCCTGCAACAAATTGCGGTTGCGCGTTCCGCTTATTTGAATTACCTAAGCCGCTGAGCCATTTCACTAGAGGCGCGCTAACACCTGTTAACGCAAATGTTATCTCGGCTCCTCGAGTGGTTAATGGTCCTGAATGGTGTACAGTTGTTTCTCGACTCCCTTGAATGTGATAAAAAGTATTAAAAATGCATGCCACTTAGATGGAGGAGAATACTTGGGTCTGCCGCAGGGACTGTAAGCACAGCATTAAGCCCATTCAACAGAATGAATGAATATTTATAATCCTCCGCAGTGGTGTTCACTGGAGTGTTATCATGACACTGTTGGGTATTTTCAGTTCAATGATGGATTGAGTGATGCACTGTACCATAGACATCTGGATTTTGTCCACATTGGTTGGGAGCGTTTCCACTCGGAATGGCAGTGGAATTCCTTGCTCAAGTTCACAAATGGTGTGTGTATTCAGTGTGCAACAATGAGGAGTATTGAGGATTTCATTAAAAAACATTTTTTTTTAATATATTTTCATTTCTTTTAAAGTTATTGTTATATATTGTAATTTATTTGATTAATTTATTTTGTTTATTATTTTGTGAAAATTGGCTAGAAATTAGAAAGGTAGAAATTATAAAGCTACTGTATCTAACTCCAAATATATTCATTAAAACAATTTTGTTGAGCTATAATAAAATATTACGAATTTGTTTTAAACTTTTTTTTAAATATTTTATTTTTAAATTATTTATTTATTTCTGAAAGTTTGACAGAAATGTGAAATTATACAGCTGTCTAACTCCACATAAATTCATGAACAGAATTTTGTTGGAAGCTTATAATGAAGTAATTACGAATTTGTTTGCATTTTTTTACGTTTTATTTTGAAAGTAATTATTTATTTCTAAAAGTTTGATAGAAATTAGAAATTATACAGCTGTCTAAATCGACATAAATTCATTAAAACAATTTTGTTGGAAGCTATAATGAAATCATTACAAATTTTTTTTTGCAACTTTTATGTTTTATTTTGATGATTATTTATGAAAGTTTGATAGAAATTATACAGCTAACCTTTACATAAATTAATTAAAGGGGTCATATGATACTTTTTTTAAAGATCATTATTTTGTGTATTTGGTGTAACAGAATATGTTGATATGCTTTAATGTTCAAAAAACACATTATTTTTCAAATACTGTAGATTATTGTAAGTCCTCTATGCCCCGCCTCTCTCAAACGCTTCATTTTCTACAAAGTCCCTCCTTCCGACAAGCGCAGTCTGCTCTGATTGGCCAGCTGACCCAGTGCATTGTGATTGGCCGAACACCGCAAGCACTCGTCTGAAATGTAACGCCCCTTACCATAATCGCGAGCTTCATCTTTCAAAATAAATGTAAAGACAGAGCCCGAAAGGGGAACAGAGTCTCGTGACAGACACACTGATGAATATGTGTTTGCAGTACACAAGCTACGGTTAAGACAGCTGACTCCACTGTGATGTGACCCTATCTCTCTCTCTCTCACTCTCTCTCGGTGCATGCTGGGAAGTGCGGAGTTGGTGTAGGGGAGGGTGAGTCCGGTGGTGGTGAGAATTTAAAAATTGTTTTCTTTTCTTGGTATCTTTATTTCATTTTTCTTTAAATTGCACCTTAAACATACTTTGTAATTAGTTTGTAACTAGCTCTCAGCTCGTTGTAAGTTGGGTTCCTGGTGGCCTCGTGTTTGGGAGGGATGGCGTCTCACCTGAGAGTGGAGGTGTCATCCCTATCACTCAGACATGGGGTTAGATGTGTTACTAATGCGGGAGTTGCGGTTGAGGATGTACTAGTGGATGTAGGAGAACGAGTGGGACATGGAAATATTGTGTTGGCGTCTCGGATGAATAAGGCCGTTGTAGTTTTCCTGAAAGACGAACTACTCGTTAATCGTTTGGTTGAAAGCAGAATTACGGTAAGTGGGAATTTTTTTCCAGTACAACTCTTGGCTTCTCCAACAACAAGGGTAACGATAGGTGTATATGTTTCTGAATTCACCGAATTTAAATGTTTCATTTAGATGTGTTTTTGATGGTAAGTTGTATATGGTGTATGCTAGCGCTGGAGAAATTGGATGTTTTGAATGCGGCTCAATTGGGCACGTCAAATTGTCGTGCCCTTTTAGAAGCGAAGTAGACAGTGAGGCTGGCCCGAGTAGTGTTTCGGTTGAGAGAACAAATAATACAGTGTTGGAAGGAACTATTAGTAGGGAAGCTAAGTCGCTAAATATTGAGAATGGAGTTGAGATTGGAGGGAATTCCCAACAAGAAGGACAGTTTACTGATGGGGATGTTCTGGCAATGTTCAATGTCAGGAAAATGTTGAGAATGTAATTGGTAAGTCTGTTGTAACTGATGGAGGAGTTCTTAGTAATCAGGTTCTACAGCAAATTGAAGCAGTGGATGAGATAACAGTAGTAGGCCAGATGGAAATTGAAAGTAAAAAAGTAGTAGAATCGAAGGCTTTAAGTGGTGGTGATTTTCCTTTACCAAAGATAGTGTTGGGGTCTGATAAGGAAGTGGGTAATGAGGATGATGACGATGATGAAAGTGTTCAGTCTGATTATTCGGATGTATCTGATTTCTCACAAATCACCTGTGAGCAAGTATATTCATTGGAAGAGTTAAATGATTTTATGGATGAGACGTTTGGAAAACCTGTCGATGTAAGGAATTTTTTTCCTAATGTGAAAAAGTTTGAAACTTCAGTTCTTTACTGGCAGAAGAGGGTTGGAGAAGAAGGTTTGAGTCAGAGGAAAATATTCCATTTAAAAAAGATACTTTCAAAGCTAAGAAGAGGGAAAACGTAAATTCAATATTTGGCCCAAATGAGATGCACTTCACATAAGGTGACTTTAATACTCTTCCTTTTCTGTCTGTCTCTTCTTTCTTTTGTTCTTAGTCTTCTTATGGAGATTATAAGAGTGGGCTCCTTAAATATCACTGGAGGAAGAGACAGGGGCAAGAGAGCAATGGTTGCTGAAATAATTAAATTAAAAAATATAAACATTACATTTTTACAAGAAACAGATACAGATTGTGATAATGAGGTAGAATGGCATAGATGGTTGGATGGGAAGTGTTTCATTAGTCATGGATCAAATATAAGTGCGGGTGTGGCTAGTCTTTTTTCAAAAAATATGGATTTAAATATTTTGTCGACCATAGAATTAGAAAAGGGTAGAGTTTTAATAGTTAAAGCAGAAATTAAGGGGTTTGTATTTTAATTTATTAATGTTTATGCTCCTAATAAAGGACCAGAACGTGTTGAGCTTTTTAAAAAGTTGCAAAATACATTAAGACAACAAAATGATGATTTCTGTGTGATAATGGGTGGAGATAGGAATTGTACTACTAATTTCTCATTAGACAGAAATGGAGAAGAAACTCACCCAGTCTAGTCATGCACTTCTCAGTTTAACTAAAGAGTTTGAGTTAATGGACGTGTGGAGGGATAGAAATCAGATGATTAAATGGTATACATGGATTAAGATGTTAGATTCCTCTGTTACTGGTGCAAGTTTAGACCGATTATATGTTAGTAAGAAGGAAAACAATAGAATCATGAATGCAAATATTTTTCCTAATGTTTTTTCTGATCATCATATTGTTACTATTGATTTTAGTATTAATATAGTACCACGTCCAAAGTATTATTGGCATTTTAATGTAAAACTATTGCAGGATAAATCTTTCTGTGAGAAATTTAGCTTCTTTTGGGAAATTTGACTCAGTGGTGGGAGGTTTGGAAAACACAGATCAGGGTCTTTTGTCAAGCATATTCTTATAATTCGACGGTACATTTAAAAAGGAAAATAAAGCAAATGGAGAATGACCTTTATGATATGGAAAATTTGATTGATGTTAATAATGAAGGACCAATTAAGGAATTAAAGAATAAGAAAATGGATTTGAAGTTTTTTTGGAGGAAAGAGTAAAGGGCGCTTTGATTAGAGCAAGAATAATGTCTATTAAAGAAACTGATGCTCCTACTTCTTATTTTTTAAATTTAGAACGAAAAGTTGAACAAGAGAAAGTATTGCATTGTTTGCGTCGTGAGAATGGGACATTGACTTCAAATCCATTGGAAATTAGAAAAATGGCTGTGGATTTACACTGATTTATTTAAACCTACTGACTGTGTTTCTGGAAGCATGGATCAACTGTTGCAAGGGTTACCTAAGCTGAAGGATATGGACAAAGAAGAGCTTGAAAATATGATCCCGTTTAATGAACTCTCTGAAGCAGTTCAACAACTCACTATAAGTCGAGCACCAGGAATTGATGGCCTACACTCTTAAAAATAATGGTGCTTCACGATGCCATAGAAGAACCTTTTTGTCTAAATGGTTCCATAAAGAACTTTGAACATCTGAAGAACCTTTCTGTTTCACAAAAGGTTCTTTGGGGTGAAAGAAGGTTCTTCAGATTATAAAAAGGTAAGAAAGAGATGGTTCTTTAAAGAACCTTTGACTGAATGGTTCTTTGTGGAACCAAAAATGGTTCTTCTATGGCATCGCTTGAAGAACCTTTTGAAGCACCTTTATTTTTAAGAGTGTACCAGCAGAATTTTATAAGAACTTTTGGAGCATTTTAGGCAGAGACTTTCATGAAGTAATTTGTGAATGTTTTGTGAGAGGAATACTTCCAAGTAGCTGTCAAAGGGCTGTGTTATCTCTAATTCCAAAAAAAAGGAGATCTGGGTTTGTTAAAAAATTGGAGACCAGTTTCTTTAATGTGTTGAGATTATAAAATAATATCTAAATGTTTAGCCAATAGGATAAATAAATATTTACATGTTGTGGTGAAGAAGGAACAAACATATTGCATTCCAGGTCACACAATTATGGATAATTTGTTTTTAATGAGAGATGTTATAGCTGTTTCGATTAATAATAATTGTGATGTCGGGTTTTTATCTATTGATCAAGAAAAAGCCTTTGATCGTGTTGGACATGCATATCTTTTTGAGGTTTTAGAAGCTTTTGGGTTTGGGAAAAATATTATTGCTTGGATAAAGTTGTTGTATAATAATGCATCTGTTTTGATCAAGATAGGAGGAGGGGGGTTGAGTAGACCAGTAGTTGTTAAAAGAGGCATTAGGCAGGGGTGTCATCTTTCAGGGCAGCTATATAGCTTTGCAATTGAACCTCTGTTATGTAATTTAAGAAATAATTTGAGAGGTTTTTATGTTTCAGAAAACGTCAAATGTTTTGTGTCTGCATATGCAGATGACATAAATGTTTTTGTAACTGGTCAAGAAGATATTCAAGCACTTTGTAAGAGCCTAACTCTATTTGAAAAGGCTTCTTCTGCAATGGTAAACTGGGGAAAAAGTGAGGGGTTTATTATGTGTGAATGGAGGAATGGTGGGATACCTCACATTCCAGGAGGATTGAAGTGGGGAACAGAAGGTATTAAAATCTTAGGAGTCTTTTTGGGTTTAGAGAATTATAGTGAAAAGAATTGGAAAGGGATGCTGGATAAGGTGTTAGCCAAGTTGTCTAAATGGAATTGGCTATTACCTGAACTATCCTATAGGGGTAGAGTCCTGGTTATAAACAATTTGGCTGCCTCTATGCTATGGCACAAGTTGAATGTGCTAGAGTCACCTGATAAATTGTTCAAGGATATACAGAGAAAGTTGGTGGACTTCTTTTGAT
The DNA here is from genome assembly GCF_001515645.1 of Sinocyclocheilus grahami. Classification (NCBI taxonomy): domain Eukaryota; kingdom Metazoa; phylum Chordata; class Actinopteri; order Cypriniformes; family Cyprinidae; genus Sinocyclocheilus; species Sinocyclocheilus grahami. Next base: position 158,592 of record NW_015507162.1, read on the forward strand.
CAGGCCAGCACTGGATTCCTGGGCCTGCTTTGCATTTGTCAACCCAAGAAGGAGGACAAAGCCTTGTAGACATCAGAAGTCGGATCAATACTTTTCGTCTACAAGCTTTACAGAGACTATTATATGTAGAAGAGCTCGAGTGGAGTAATGTGGCATGTGTTTTGCTGAGAAGGAAATCAAGTCTTGGATATGATAAGCATTTGTTTTTAATTAGAATAAATGAACTGGACTTGAGCAATCTGACTTTCTATCGCTCCATGCTACAAGCTTGGAATATAACTTTTTCTGTAAGCAGAGGATCTGAACAATTACAAGAATGGATTATGGAGGAACCTTTGTTTCACAATTCATTTATTCAGACCAAATGTTTGTCTTCAGGAAGTTTGAGAAACTGTCTGATTAGAGCTGGATGTACTAAAGTTAAGAATCTTAGAGATGCCAACGGGTGGAAAACTGAGGAATCACTACAGAAGAACACTGGAATAAATTCTAGGTTGGGAAAAAGTGTCCTTTTTGTGGAATAGTAGAAACTGTGGATCATTTATTTATTCAATGTAGGAGGTTAGGAGGTCTTTTTTGTATTTTAAAAAGTTGGTTTGAAGGCTTTGGTGTAGAATTGTCTTATAAAGTTTTTATCTGTAGTTTGAAACACAATTACCATAAACAAAGAAAATTGTGTTTATTAAATTATTTATTAGGATCAGCAAAGTTAGCAATGTGGAAAACCAGGAAGAACAAATTATTAGGTACTGGTTCAGTCGATGCAGAGTGTGTTTTGAAAGGGTTGGTTGCTGCTCGGATTAAAATTGAGTTTTCATATTTTAAAATGGTTAATAATGTGTTATAATTTTCAACTATTTGGACTGTGGGAAGAGTTTGTGTGAAATTGTAGATGAAGTGCTGATTTTACGTTTTTAATGTAGAGAAAGTTTTGATTGTTTATATTGTGTTAGTTTCTGTATTATAGTGTAATATTTGATTAAATAATTGTGATATAATAAAGGTTTGTTAAGCCTCTCTTGCTCTCTCTCTCTCTCGCTCGCTCGCTCGCTCGCTCTCGCACACACACAATTCGCAAAACTCCGCATTTGAACAGTCAATAGCAAATACTTAAACTAATAACAAAACAGTAGCTGATTCAGAAGCGCCAGATTGTCTTAGCAAAGTCAGAATTACCTCCTCTCCTAGGTTCACGAAACGGTCGTCCATATAATGCATTGCTGTTCTGTTGTAAGTAATTTTAAAGATTCCTAAATGCATCTTTCGGAAGGCCAAATAAAGTGCTTTTGCTTTCGCCTAGAAACACACAGCGTCTCCCTGACATGGCTGCTTCAACACTAACTGCGGTTACTGAAACCACGCTGCCTTTCTATGCATGCACATTTGGGTGGCATTATGCAAATATTTCCACATAGTGAGGTAGACATGTGGGGGCGTGTTAGAACGAGCCGTTTTAGGGGGGGCGTGGCAGAGTCTTAACTTTGATAAAGAATATCTCTTTGGTTTTGAGACTTTAGTCTTTGCAACTTCAGGGATCTTATCTATGCACAATCAGCTTGTAACACTCCAAAGAGAAAGGAAAACTTGAAATCGCATCATATGACCCCTTTAAAACTATTTTGTTGGAAACTATAATGAAATCATTACGATTTTTTTTTGCAACTTTTGTTTTATTTTGATATTTATTTCTGAAAGTTTGATAGAAATTATACAGCTAACCCCTAAATTCATTAAAACAATTTTGTTGGAAACTAAAATGAAATCATTACAATTTTTTTTGCAACTTTTTATTTTATTTTGATAATTATTTATGAAAGTTTTATAGAAATTATACAGCTAACCTTTACATAAATTCATTAAAACTATTTTGTTGGAAACTAATGAAATCATTACGAAAAGAAATGTGTTGCAACTTTGATGTTTTATTTTGATATTTATTTATGAAAGTTTGATAGAAATTATACAGCTAACACCTAAATTCATTAAAACAATTTTGTTGGAAACTATAATGAAATCATTACGATTTTTTTTTTTTTTTTGCTTTTATTTTGATATTATTTGTTTCTGAAAGTCTGATTGAAATTATACAGCTAACTCCACATAAATTCATTAATTCATTAATGTTGGAAAACTATAAAATCATAACACTTTTTTTTTTTTTTGCAAAAAAATATTTATTTTCATTTATGAAAATTTGGTAGAAACTAGAAAGCTAGAAATTTTACATCTTTTTAATTACACATACATTTAACTTAAAGACTGGAAATTTAACTTAGGAAAACTGTAATGAAATCATTATGAATTTGTTTGCAAGGCATGAAAATGCTTGTACAAGATCAGTGAATGTAACATTTTGTAATAGTTGTCATGTGGCCTGAAACACTCTCAAACCGGCCCCAAGCCAGCAGATCCGTCCTTATTGTTGAGCTCTGGTATTATTAGTCTCGCATATCCAGACGTTTGGCATATGATCTGGTGTACAGTGCAACTTGTTCTGGCAGAGAACCAGCCAGACCAGGAGGTGCCGTTTGGTTGACCATCCTCAATTCACACTTGTTTTATGTTGTTTAATTCTGAGATGATCTGAAATGGATTATTCCAGGAATGGGAATTTTCATCAGAATTTCTCTCAGTCCAAAATTCAGTAGCATTTGATATAGTATAAGGAAAATTCACCCACAATTGTTATCATTTCCTCACCTTTAAGTTATTCCAAACCTGTATACTGTATACAAACCTGGACCTCAGTGTTCTTCAGAATATCTTTTGTTGTGCTTTGTAGAAGTCATGCAGGTTTGGAATGACATGAGGGTGAGTAAATAGACAGAATTTTCGATTTTGAATGAACTATTCCTTCAAAGCACAATGTACTGTTCTGTAAATGATGTGTGAGAAGGCTGTCTCTTTTAGGCCGCTCTTGGATAGTGCTGTCTCTCTCAGAGACCAAAACAAGAAGTGTACTTTCGAGGCACAACGACCCATCCGCATTTTCTACAGTCAGTTAAACATTTGATTAAACTTTTCTCTGAAACAAGCACAGTGTTGTTGTATTCCTACCTTCTGTGAGATTAAAAGGCCACTACAAGCCCATGACATTTTGTGAAAAATTCCGAACATAATGTCAGCTTCTACCAACATGATTCCTCTTTAATTGGTTGGTGTTACAGAAAAAAACTGTTTAGAATCCAGATGCTGTGTTCTAATGATCTTGTGGTCGGCACCCCACGAATTCATTAAGTTCTCTGCGCTCGCAAGGGATCGCGCTAACGTTTACCGCCCACGCGAGTTAGTTTGCCCAAAGACTTACTTGGACTGAATTATTTTCCGGCTGCCATTTAAATCAGTGTCAAGTATGTTGTTTTGTTGCAAAAGACACTGTTTGGCTCTATAAATAACTTTTGCTTTGATGACTGCAGAGCTTCCTGGCGAGCAGGGATGTGGTAAGGTTTCGGGTTATATTTGGCGAGTCACATGCAGCCGGGTAACTTGTTGAGCAGGACTGCGGTGCTCTGCAGTCTTGGAGGCTATTTGGGGAAAGGAAGGACATGGGTCATTATTACTGGCCTTCTAGACGAAGACGAGCCTCTGCTGGCGAGAGACTCTCACCCAATTAGCAGCTCTCATTTTCCACACCACTGTCGGGCATACACGGCTGCCATCTTTGCGGCAGTGAATTTTTCGCTGCTAGTTAGGGTAGATCTTTGGCCTTTGTCACATGTCAAGTGTTAGCATTTATTTGCATGCATTAATTTCTCCAGGCAACCAAGAGTTTACAGTATTGACAATGTACATGTAAGCAGCGCAGTGTTGTGAAACAAAAACACAGTTGCATGTACAGTTTTGGTGCCATTTATTAATTTTCTTTGCATATCTTGCTCAGAAATCAAAAGAAAACGTGTTAAAATATGCCATATTTATCTATTTTCTTTACGCCATCTTTTGCGATATATTCCTTTGCAGAAATAATTTTCTTAATCAGTATTTTTTATTAAAAATGGAAAAATAAACATAAATATATTCTAAATTGTTCTAATGTGTGTATATATATATATATATATAAGAATAAATGTTATATGTTTTAATCATTTATATATATATGTATATATGTGTGTGTATATATATATATATGTATATGTATGTATGTATATATATATATGTATATGTGTATATATAA
>NW_015507162.1:162809-172913 GCF_001515645.1 Sinocyclocheilus grahami
CAAATAAAGTGCTTTTGCTTTCGCCTAGAAACACACAGCGTCTCCCTGACATGGCTGCTTCAACACTAACTGCGGTTACTGAAACCACGCTGCCTTTCTATGCATGCACATTTGGGTGGCATTATGCAAATATTTCCACATAGTGAGGTAGACATGTGGGGGCGTGTTAGAACGAGCCGTTTTAGGGGGGGCGTGGCAGAGTCTTAACTTTGATAAAGAATATCTCTTTGGTTTTGAGACTTTAGTCTTTGCAACTTCAGGGATCTTATCTATGCACAATCAGCTTGTAACACTCCAAAGAGAAAGGAAAACTTGAAATCGCATCATATGACCCCTTTAAAACTATTTTGTTGGAAACTATAATGAAATCATTACGATTTTTTTTTGCAACTTTTGTTTTATTTTGATATTTATTTCTGAAAGTTTGATAGAAATTATACAGCTAACACCTAAATTCATTAAAACAATTTTGTTGGAAACTATAATGAAATCATTACAAATTATTTTGCAACTTTTTTTATTTTATTTTGATAATTATTTATGAAAATTTTGATAGAAATTATACAGATAACCCCTAAATTCATTAAAACTATTTTGTTGGAAACTAAAATGAAATCATTACAAATTTTTTTGCAACTTTTTATTTTATTTTGATAATTATTTATGAAAGTTTTATAGAAATTATACAGCTAACCTTTACATAAATTCATTAAAACTATTTTGTTGGAAACTAATGAAATCATTACGAAAAGAAATGTGTTGCAACTTTGATGTTTTATTTTGATATTTATTTATGAAAGTTTGATAGAAATTATACAGCTAACACCTAAATTCATTAAAACAATTTTGTTGGAAACTATAATGAAATCATTACGATTTTTTTTGCAACTTATATTTTATTTTGATATTATTTGTTTCTGAAAGTCTGATTGAAATTATACAGCTAACTCCACATAAATTCATTAACACAATTTTGTTGGAAAACTATAAAATCATAACACTTTTTTTTTTTTTTGCAAAAAAATATTTATTTTCATTTATGAAAATTTGGTAGAAACTAGAAAGCTAGAAATTTTACATCTTTTTAATTACACATACATTTAACTTAAAGACTGGAAATTTAACTTAGGAAAACTGTAATGAAATCATTATGAATTTGTTTGCAAGGCATGAAAATGCTTGTACAAGATCAGTGAATGTAACATTTTGTAATAGTTGTCATGTGGCCTGAAACACTCTCAAACCGGCCCCAAGCCAGCAGATCCGTCCTTATTGTTGAGCTCTGGTATTATTAGTCTCGCATATCCAGACGTTTGGCATATGATCTGGTGTACAGTGCAACTTGTTCTGGCAGAGAACCAGCCAGACCAGGAGGTGCCGTTTGGTTGACCATCCTCAATTCACACTTGTTTTATGTTGTTTAATTCTGAGATGATCTGAAATGGATTATTCCAGGAATGGGAATTTTCATCAGAATTTCTCTCAGTCCAAAATTCAGTAGCATTTGATATAGTATAAGGAAAATTCACCCACAATTGTTATCATTTCCTCACCTTTAAGTTATTCCAAACCTGTATACTGTATACAAACCTGGACCTCAGTGTTCTTCAGAATATCTTTTGTTGTGCTTTGTAGAAGTCATGCAGGTTTGGAATGACATGAGGGTGAGTAAATAGACAGAATTTTCGATTTTGAATGAACTATTCCTTCAAAGCACAATGTACTGTTCTGTAAATGATGTGTGAGAAGGCTGTCTCTTTTAGGCCGCTCTTGGATAGTGCTGTCTCTCTCAGAGACCAAAACAAGAAGTGTACTTTCGAGGCACAACGACCCATCCGCATTTTCTACAGTCAGTTAAACATTTGATTAAACTTTTCTCTGAAACAAGCACAGTGTTGTTGTATTCCTACCTTCTGTGAGATTAAAAGGCCACTACAAGCCCATGACATTTTGTGAAAAATTCCGAACATAATGTCAGCTTCTACCAACATGATTCCTCTTTAATTGGTTGGTGTTACAGAAAAAAACTGTTTAGAATCCAGATGCTGTGTTCTAATGATCTTGTGGTCGGCACCCCACGAATTCATTAAGTTCTCTGCGCTCGCAAGGGATCGCGCTAACGTTTACCGCCCACGCGAGTTAGTTTGCCCAAAGACTTACTTGGACTGAATTATTTTCCGGCTGCCATTTAAATCAGTGTCAAGTATGTTGTTTTGTTGCAAAAGACACTGTTTGGCTCTATAAATAACTTTTGCTTTGATGACTGCAGAGCTTCCCGGCGAGCAGGGATGTGGTAAGGTTTCGGGTTATATTTGGCGAGTCACATGCAGCCGGGTAACTTGTTGAGCAGGACTGCGGTGCTCTGCAGTCTTGGAGGCTATTTGGGGAAAGGAAGGACATGGGTCATTATTACTGGTCTTCTAGACGAAGACGAGCCTCTGCTGGCGAGAGACTCTCACCCAATTAGCAGCTCTCATTTTCCACACAACTATCGGTCATTACCCGGCTGCCATCTTTGCGGTAGTGAATTTTTCACTGCTAGCACGGGTAAATCTTTGGCCTTTGTCACGTCAAGTATTAGCATTTATTTGCGTATATTTATTTTGTTAGCCAACCAAGAGTTTACAATATTGACTGAGTGTTGTGTAACAGGAACGCAGTTGCATGTACAGTTTTGGTGCCATTTATTAATTTTCTTTGCATATCTTGCTCAGAAATCAAAAGAAAACGTGTTAAAATATGCCATATTTATCTATTTTCTTTACGCCATCTTTTGCGATATATTCCTTTGCAGAAATAATTTTCTTAATCAGTATTTTTTATTAAAAATGGAAAAATAAACATAAATATATTCTAAATTGTTCTAATGTGTGTATATATATATATATATATATATATATATATATAAGAATAAATGTTATATGTTTTAATCATTTATATATATATGTATATATGTGTGTGTATATATATATATATGTATATGTATGTATGTATATATATATATATGTATATGTGTATATATAAAATACATCTTATCTATCTATCTATACACTTTAAGCAAGATAAATGTGCATAAATTATATTATTATTATTATTTTTTTTTTTATTGTTTCAAGCAGAAAACTCGCTAAATTCTATTGGATTTATGGGGTAAGAAAACTGACTTTTTTCATTATTATCTAAAATTATATATATTCTCAATATATCTTTTTCAGTTGTTCTAAATATATCTTACTTTACTGTTTTTTTTTAAATGTTTGTTTTTTAAAATGGAAAACTCTCTCTCTCTTTATATATATATATATATAAATAAAAAAAAATTCTGCTTTTCGCTAATGTGCTGATTATGCATGCAGGGTGAAACAGGCCTTAGCCTTTAATAGTTTGGAGTTATTGGAAGAGATCTCATTACGGTTACCTGCCTTCCTCACTGATTAAGCAAATACAATATCTCTTATAATATATTCAGGACATTTGAGACGTGCGGGCTAAATCAATGTTCATGGAAGCAAGCCGGAAAGCCTTTCTCATAGATTTCTTGGTGAAGGGGTCAAAAGAGTCAGATGAAGTTTAGTTAATAATGTCTGAATGTCAATATCTGTAATAACTCGAGCATATAGCATTAAAAGACACCAAAATAACAATGGAAATGGATCGGAGCACCCATGGGATAAGAGCTCATGTTAATTATGAGATGGAAGATCAGAGCGAGGGCAAGAGTGTTCTTGCACTGCAAGAAATCTTTTCATTAATTGCTATTTTCAAGTTTTCTAGTAGAAAATATCCAAACACTGTTTAAATAAGATTAATTTACTTGAGAAGCCAAGTTGCATAAGACTTGTTTTCAAACAATATATTTTGAGTATTTTTCTTTTTTCTTTCAAGTATAAACCTTTCACAGTTGTGTTTTTTAGAACTGTCCACATTTATTTTTTTAAGTAGTGTTGGGTAGCCCTACCCACAACACAGTTTAACTGGTCCAAAATCCCACTCCTCTTGACTGTATGTATCTGATTGGCTGTTATTGTGCCTTATTGAGGAACCACATTGTGGCAGACAACTGCTTTCCACTGGAAACACAAGTTAAGGTATTTTCAAATGTAAAGATACTGCACAAATACCAATGAATACCAATATGCAGAGGCGTTGCTAGACCTTGGGCTGAAGGGGACATTTTTTTTTCTTTTTTTGGGTAGCCCTAAATTGTATTTCTCACAGAACTGTGAGCACAAATGGCAGGGTGTCCTTGGGCAAAGTCTTGTTATTATGACTCATTCGTGCCACTTTCATGGGATTGTTTCCGTTTCCGTTCTGCCCGCCCGCTTTTCTCATCGAAAATGAATTGCTACCTAGCAGGCAACTTTTTCGGAACAGCTCCCAGCACTGTACTTCATCACCCCCTCACACTTCTGCTGCTATCTGTCTGTCTGCCCACGGGGGAAAAAAAATACCTACTGGATACCGCATTACCGTCATTCAGTCTTGGCAAAGTCAATCAAATCACTGAATTATGCACCCATGTTTTCGTGTGTATATAGAGCAATAGTAGTTTTTGTTATTACTACTAAATAATTTTTAAATTACTGAAGTTATAAAAAACATTAAAACAGTTCATTTATAATTAGTAGAAGTAGTAGTACTATTGTTGTTGTTGTTATTACTTTGTTCATTTATAATTGTACGTTTTCACTGTGTCTAGAATTCATAATTTTTAGTTGATATTTTATCCTTTCCAATATAAAATGCAACTCTAGTTTGAATTATTCACGTTGCAGGCAGCTTTGCATTGCGGCATGGCGCTAATGGGCTAAGCCTTCGATGTTATTTAAGTTTAGCGACGCCCCTGCTAATGAGACCACTTTGGTATGTGTTTACATGTGCTTGCATATGTGTGTGAATGAGTCTAAGTCCGTTTATTTATGTGTCTGTTTGTGTTGGAGGGTGGCATCAGGTTGATTTAAATAATAATGTGTTGCGACTGAATTGCACTAGGAGAAAAGGCATGCATAGTAATGCAAAGTGCTTGCTTTTATCCATTATGGATGGCACTGACACCGCGTGATGAGCAAAACTGGAGGACTTTGGGACCATGTGACACTCTACAAGAGATCAAACAGGAAGCAGAGGAGTGCCAACAGAAAAAAAAGGATCTCTCTCCTTCCCGATGGCGGCACACTGAAATATTCATCAGTGCTTGGAATGGGGTGCAAAGCTCTGTGCTGCTGGCTTCCTGCGCTACAGGACGCAGAAAAGCACAGGCCCGCATGCCATGGCAACGAGACTGCCAGTTTACGTTACACATAGTCAACTGGCAACTACAGCTGACATACATTTGCGTAATCAGTCAGAATTTAGTTGAAGAACGGCTACTTGTGCTGCAAGTGTGTGTAGGAGTGTGTTTGTGTGCGTGTGTGCGCTTGGGTAAACCGAAAGGGCACAAACCTCTGTAATACACCCACAGTAAATAGATGGTTTTATTAGGAGACAGAAAAGCAGCAGCCCACACTTGCGTATCACAGTGCGCTCGCCCCTAAGCCAGAACATGCACAGAGCATGTTCCCGTTTAATGTTCTGCCAAGTTCTCCAGCGCTCAGTGCTGCCCTGGCTGGCGTACAGTCATGTGTGGGTTCAGTGTGTGCGTTCACCTCACACTCACACCTAATAGTGTTCGTCGGCCGTTTAGCTGGTGGGATGCAGAGTATTATCAAAGCGGCTAGGGACGTGGAGAACTCACTCTTATCTGTAATGTACAAAATCTGCTTTTTCACAGAGTGTGCAGCACTGCAGTACTGAACACCTGAGCAAAAATCATAATTAAATCATCGTTTTGGATCCATTTTGTAAAAGCAAAAGAAAGCATTGTCAAATCTAAGAAAGCATTTAAGCTGTGCTGGTAGTTTTGGCATGATCTACTAATTAAGATTGGTCACAGTGATAGAGATGCTGTAGCTACTGTATACTGTGGATGTTTGAGTGTTGTGTCTCTTTTTTTTAACAGAGAAACTTCTATTGCAGTTGTATCTAATTGCTGGCATGTTTGAATCTTTTTATTTTAGTGTGTTCTAAATGGACCTACAAATCTTTGAATTTTGAAATCAAATGTTTAGTTAAAAATTAAATGTTAGTGAGTATAATGCTACAACACTTAAGTATTTATATAGAAGGATAGGTACAGATATACAGTGTTGCTTGAAAGTTTGTGAACCCTTTAGAATTTTCTATATTTCTTCATAAGTATGACCCCAAAAATCATCATATTCTTGCACAAGTCCTGAAAGTAGGCAGAGAACCCAATCAAACAAATGCAACCTGATCTCATGACGAAAACGTACCTGTGGGAACTTTTTAGCAAAATATGTAAAGTACCAATAAGTACATATCACTGCAGTTTCCAACAGAAATGAACACTAGAGGCGGTAAAACAAGTGAGCACTTGTAATCGTTTTCGTACACAGTTATGATTACTGCTCCATATGTTTCAGTTTCCGGATGTAACAAGCTTGCTCGGTAGCTCAGCCGGCACGGAATTGAACTTAGGATGCGGAATCCTTGGGTACGAATCTCGTGAAAAACATGACTCACAATTTAAAGAGCTCAAAGATGATCGAGAAGATCGAAAAACAAGCTAAAATGGCATGATTGTGATTGCGCTTTTATGTCACATTCGCTTTTGTTTTTACTATAGGGTAGGTTTAGGTGTAGTGCAGATGGTACAAACAAAAGAGATTTCTGAGGATCTCAGAAAAAGAGTTGTTGTTGAAACGTTACAAAACCATCTCTAAAGAATTTGGACTCCACAAATCCACAATCAGACAGACTGTATACAAATGGAAGAAATTCAAGGCCACTGTTGCCTTTTCCAGGAGTGGTCGACCAACAAAGATCACTATAATCGCAAGATGTGTAATAGTCTGCGAGGTTGCAAAAGAACCCAGGGTTAACTTCTAAGCACCTAAAGGTAATTCTCACGTTGGCTAAAAGTTAATGTTCATGAGTCCACCATAAGGAGAACACTGAACGACCATGGATTGCATGGTAGAGTTGCAAGGAGAAAGCAACTGCTCTCCAAAAACAACATTGCTGCCTGTCCTCAGTTTGCTAAAGATCATGTGGACGAAACCAGGGGGCTACTGGAGAAATGTTTTGTGGACAGATGAGACCAAAATATAACTTTTTGGTTTAAATGAGAAGTGTTATGTTTGGAGAAAAGAACACACTGCATCCAAGCTTAAGAACCTTATCCCATCTGTAAAACATGGTGGTGATAGTATCATGGTTTGGGCCTGTTCTGTTGCATCTGGGCCAGCATGGCTTGCCATCATTGATGGAGCAATAAGTTCTGAATTATACCAGCAAATTCTAAAGGAAAATGTCAGGACATCTGTCCGTGAGTCTCAAGAGTAAATGGTTCATGCAGCAAGACAACGACCCCAAGCACACAAGTCATTCTACCAAAGGATGGTTGAAGAAGAATAAAGTTTTGGAATGGCCAAGTCAAAGTCTGGACCTTAATCCAATTGAAATGTTGTGGAAGGACCTGAAGCAAGCAGTTCATAGGACGAAACCCACCAACATCACAGAGCTGACGTGGTTCTGTACTGAGGAATGAGCTACAAAATTCCTACAAGTCGTTGTGCAGAACTGATAGATCTATCTATCTGACTGTCTATCTTTCTTTATTTTGTTTGTTTTAAGTTTTTATAAAAGTATGATCAGTTTGTGTGTGTATCTAACCCATAACTTCGGTCTTGGTAGCACCAAGCTCTTCCAGTTGAGTTACTAGAAGGTTTTAAGGTGCATTCCCCTCTCCATTAACACAGCAGAGGGACTGTGCGACTTCCGCTATGTGCACAGAAAACGCTGAGATACTGATACATTGTATTTTCTGCTGTGAGACTAGAACGGTGAGTGCAGGCATCATAATTGCTCCTTTTATCTTAGCAAAAGTGTTACTCAGAGAAAAAGGAGTATAATGAATTAGCTAATTGTGGTGATATATGTAATTAGTGACTCTTGGGCTAATTGTCGTCGAGTCAGAATGTTAATGAAGATTGAAGACTGCAGCTGTAGAAAATGAGCCGTTACTATGTCTTGCAACATTGCCAATGCTGTAATACCTCATCCATACTGTTCAATGGCAGTGATCTGTTTGGGCTTTCATCTCTAAAATGTTCTGACATGCTCAGCCAAAAGAGCAAAGCACTATAGGAAGTTAACATATACCATTTTATTCCCCCCCCATAGATACTATAACCTTACTTTTACTGCATTCAGGTCATTTGTTTCTCTCTCTTGGCTACCATGGATGGGTTAAGTTTCAAACCACTGATCTGTTTAGCTTGTTCTCTCTGGAAATGTGGATCAGATATCAGTTTGAAGTATACTTAATTACTCAGATGCTTCATCGAACACTTAATTCCTCAGATACTGATTTAGATTCTTGTTCACTCGAGCGTAGGTGTAAAGAACATGTTCACCTGTCCGGTCATCCATTTATTTATTAATTAATGGGATTAATATACATGACAACCCTTCAAACTTCAAAATTTTTGCTTATTCATGTTTTTGTCAAGCCAATATTTAAAGTTCATCTTGACAGTCTTTTACCTTTGCCATTGTAAAATTGTGTTTATTGCAGTTGAATTTCAATTTTAGTTAATGTAATATTAACTCTTAATTCCTCAGATACTGATTTAGAGTCTTGTTCACTCAAGCACAAGTAAAGAACATGTCCGGCTGTTTGGCCATCCATTTATTTATTCATTTTATGGGATTCAACCTTAAAAATGTTTACATTTATTCATTGTTTGTCAAACCAATATTTAAAGTTTATCTTGACAATCTTTCCCATTTTAAAATGACAGTTTTGACATTTTAAAATTATAGTAAAAATTTGTTTTATTATTTCAGTTTCTTTTTTGGAAATTTGAATTTGAATGGAATTCTACATTTCCATTTGATCAATTCAAATGTAATTAAATTTGATGACATTCCAGACATTCATGTTACAGTAAGGATTTTAATAAAATAATTTCATAGAAATGACACTCATTAAAGATAAAATTATAACAAATTGTTCAAATATTTGCCATTTTAATTGTATTAATTTCCTTTTTTTAGACCTGAAAAAAAAGTGTTTATTTATTTAAACCCCAAAACATTTAAGATTTTATGCTTAGTTATGTTAATGACAATTGTAGTGATATCAGATGTTAGCCTCACACGGGGCACCAAAATGTAGTGATTTGTTTCTAAGCATTTCAGGGGGCCTTTAAGTATATACAGTTGGATATGAGGAAGGTTTAGTCAATTTTGTGTCCATTTTGTGTTAATGCATAGGACGATATGTCTTTCCTCTGTGGCTTTGGCCACATGGCAAAACTGTGAGGGGGATTTATGATCATTCACACTTTGATAAGAGTAAGGGAGAACAAAGCAGTTCCTACCTGGGGGTTGCTGTATGTTAATGTTAACCCTCTCTCTCCACTAGAAGTAGTGTTATGTTAAAACAAAAAGCATCCTTTGTTGTCCACAAGCCTGATCTCATCAGAACATAACTTTCCACGTGTTGTGTAGAAAGGAGTCTTGCCATCTTGACCGCTGTTCACTGCACAATCATTTGTTACCTTCTAAATCTTACAGTTACATAATTTATTCATAGAATTTAGTTTACAGCCAAATTAACTCTGGTTTGAATTATTACTTATAGTTTAAATGAATTAGAGTGGTATTTATTTATTGACTCCTAAAACAAAAACATTTGGAATTTTATGCTTGGTTATGTTAATAACAATAATTTATTTGACCTCCCCATGACTCGCAAAATCGCTAAACTATTAGCTCCAACAGATGGCATGCATCCGGTTCTCCACGTACCTCAGCCGATATCAGCAGGTGCCTAGAAACGATTAGCTATGTGATACGTGCTATAAAACATGAGGGATTGAAATGAGTGAGTACTAGTGTATAAACCAGTGAGTGCGTTACTAGGTCACTCTGTCTCATGTCATGGAAGTTTTTCCCAGCTGCTGGAGGTGGATGACCGCTGTAAGATAATATTACCTCGTAACCAGAGGATCCAGCAGCAGTGATATCAATTTGTGC
>NW_015507162.1:172923-181194 GCF_001515645.1 Sinocyclocheilus grahami
TTGCAGAACTTCCTTGTTTCTCCTTAGAACCTAATTTTGCAACAACATCTTAGCACAAGGTCTTAGCAACAGGTCGATTACACCACTTAGCACCCTTCTTTGTCTTGGAGAGAAACTTTTTATTCCTTCCCTGAGAAGGCGGGGTTTGCAAGTTGACACCTTTCAGATCCAGCGTTTTGATTGGCCGGTGCTGTCAGAGGTGGCCATGGTACAGTATGGTATCTCTGATATGAGGTCTGTTTGCATAGTTAAAGTCCACATTTGGAACAATGTCTTTAACATTTTTCTTATGCATAATTCACTTTCCAAACCAATTCCAGATTAACCTACACATTGTGTTTAAAATATGAAGACCAAACACCAATGGGTAATGCTGAGCATATACGTTAATGGGTAATGTTGCATACCCTGTTGTATCACACACAGCACTCATTAAAGTCCCCATGAAATCAAAATTAAAGTTTTTTTTAGGTGTTAGTATCAATATGTTAGTCTTAAGGTTATCTATAAGGCAGTGTGCTCCAAAACAGTGACAAAATTCGTATTTAGAAGATATAAGCATTCAAAGCTTGCAGTTCGTCACTTCCGCCAAAACGGCTCAACGTTTTTTTTGACGTCACATCGTACTTCAGCTTCTCATCAAACTTTCTGTCCAATCAAATGCTCTCTAGAATCCGAAGCGCCCGCCCCCTACACTATAAAATAGACGCTGAAGCCGCGGCTGAAATCGGTCACTTGTCCACAGAATTAGTATTTTCTGTACAGTGAATGGCACGTAGTGCACTATATAGGGGACAGGGAACGATTCCAACAGTGTAAATATGCTTTCCATTGAGGAAAAAAAGAAGTCTGGTTTCGCACTGTGTCACGCTAACCACCGCACACTCTGCTCCGGTCCAGAGACATGATAGCACGGAGCGGATCACATGTGCGCATGTGAGAATTCTACACAGAATGCTATATTTTATAGCAATATGGATGAGATTGTGGCTGGCATACCCTGTCAAATGTGGCTTTACGGAGCTCAATGGCTCTGAACGGCTCTAGCCCAAGCTGTGATATAAATGTGTTAATGCATAGGACGATATGTCTTTCCTCTGTGGCTTTGGCCACATGGCAAAACTGTGAGGGGGATTTATGATCATTCACACTTTGATAAGAGTAAGGGAGAACAAAGCAGTTCCTACCTGGGGGTTGCTGTATGTTAATGTTAACCCTCTCTCTCCACTAGAAGTAGTGTTATGTTAAAACAAAAAGCATCCTTTGTTGTCCACAAGCCTGATCTCATCAGAACATAACTTTCCACGTGTTGTGTAGAAAGGAGTCTTGCCATCTTGACCGCTGTTCACTGCACAATCATTTGTTACCTTCTAAATCTTACAGTTACATAATTTATTCATAGAATTTAGTTTACAGCCAAATTAACTCTGGTTTGAATTATTACTTATAGTTTAAATGAATTAGAGTGGTATTTATTTATTGACTCCTAAAACAAAAACATTTGGAATTTTATGCTTGGTTATGTTAATAACAATAATTTATTTGACCTCCCCATGACTCGCAAAATCGCTAAACTATTAGCTCCAACAGATGGCATGCATCCGGTTCTCCACGTACCTCAGCCGATATCAGCAGGTGCCTAGAAACGATTAGCTATGTGATACGTGCTATAAAACATGAGGGATTGAAATGAGTGAGTACTAGTGTATAAACCAGTGAGTGCGTTACTAGGTCACTCTGTCTCATGTCATGGAAGTTTTTCCCAGCTGCTGGAGGTGGATGACCGCTGTAAGATAATATTACCTCGTAACCAGAGGATCCAGCAGCAGTGATATCAATTTGTGCCCTTTAAATTATTGATGGGAACCTCGTGCTGTGATGTGCAGAGCGGATGGCCACGGTCAGATAGCCGCGGTTCCGTACAAGTCATTTGACCTGCAGATTTGACAGTTTAGCGTGCTGTGAAAATGCATTGTAATCATCCAGACGTTTCCGTAAAGCATCACAGATTTGGTATTGTCATTGCATAACATATTGCATGTGTTTTCTAAACAATAGCAAGTAATTGCATTCTGTTCTCAGCCAGTGATTACAATATAAACAGACAGTAGATGGTGAAGCTCGGTGGAAAAACAATTTTCTCTTATTTAAGGTACAATGCTATCTCGAGTGGTACTGAAAAGCAATTTGCATACAGTAAGGAAACTGTAGGTTAATTTAAAGTGGATGCCCTGCTGTTTGTATAAGAGATGGAATGAATGGTAATTGTACATATTTGCACTGACACCAACGTTTTCCAGTCGACCGTTTCTCTAGTGGCATCTCCTGTTGGCGACTGCAGCTACTGAGAAAAGTTTCCACGCATGGCTACATTTAAGTTAAATTGTCATTTATGTTTTCAGGTTTCCACTTTTCCAAATGACTCTCACTGTTAGCATTACTTAAGTATATGCTGATCGTCCTGAAATGTTTCTACAACCACACACTTTGTTCTTTTAGACCCTATGAAGTCCAGTTTGGAGTTTTGTGGCTTTTACTTTGTTTCTGTTATCTTTAAAGCAGTTTATCCCTGCATCCAAACATGCTTGCTTGGTACAATCTTAAAAATAAAGGTGCTTCAAAAGGTTCTTCAAGCGATGCCATAGAAGAACCATTTTTGGTTCCACAAAGAACCATTCAGTCAAAGGTTCTTTAAAGAACCATCTCTTTCTTACCTTTTTATAATCTGAAGAACCTTCTTTCGCCACAAAGAACCTTTTGTGAAACAGAAAGGTTCTTCAGATGTTAAAGGTTCTTTATGGAACCATTTAGACAAAAAGATTCTTCTATGGCATCGTGAAGCACCTTTATTTTTAAGAGTATAGGTGAGCAGAGTAGTATGACTGAATTCAAAATAGTCATAAAACAGTAGACAAAAAGTTCCCGGATGAGATTCTAAAGTGTGCATCTGATGGTCACTTTACTATCCCACAAGTGAATTTGTGAATGGTAGTAAAGCATTGCAACTGACACTGGTAGGTCACATGACAGTGAAAACATGGCAGATATATTGCGTCAGAATTTCATTCATACTATACACATTCATACTATATAGAGCATACTTTTTTTTAACGGTCACAAAACAAGTTTCAAACCAAAAGTAGTACCTACTAACTACTATGCAGTATGTGATTTCAGGTGCAGCATATATGTTAGTCTATGCTTTTTTTGTCCAATTAGATAATGACATCTCTATGCTGCATAGACATTTTTTTTTTTTTATAAAAGATGCTCTGAAAATTCAAAGTTGATTATTTTTGTACCATAAAAAAATGTATGTATCTTTAATACTAAAAAACAATCTTAAATGCTAAAAAACATTAAAGGCTATTATTTACTTATTCATTTATTTATTTTAAAGGGGTGGTTGATTGTGAATTCACTTTTTTAAAATGAGTGTTGCTGTTTGAGCATAAAAAATATCTGCAAAGTTGCGACGCTGAAAGGTCAATGCAAATGGAGATATCATCTTTTAAAATTCTGGCAGTTTAATGCCTACAAAAATGGCTCATAGGGAATACACCAAGCTACTTCCCGGGTTTGTGATGTCGTAAACCCCACCCCTGGGAACATGCAACAAAAGAGGTGAGGCCATGCTGCGCTGCTTTAGAGAAGCTCATTCGGGCTCAAATTGATAAGCAATATTGACGACGCCATTGTTTACAATACAACCGGAGCACATGCCGCTGAGGTGAGGGGCGTGATGTTTAGACGCACACTGGTGGTTTAGCCAATCACAACACGCTGGGCCAGCTAACCAATCAGAGCCCATCGTGTATTTCTGAGGGAGGGGCTTCATAAAACCAAGAAATCATCAGCGTGTTTATAGGAGAAGGGACAGAGCGGTGTAGAATAAAGGTAAATTATGTGAAAAATAATGCTTTTTTTTTTTTTTTTTTTTAAACAAAGCATTAACACGTGTTGGACTGCACCCCATAAACAAAATCAAGCCTAGAAAAAAAAGTCAACCACCCCTTTAATTACAAAATGCTTCTTCATAAAAAACTTCATAGAAATGTATGTAAATAAGTAAAAGTAAATAAGTTAAGCAACTTCAGGAAATGTCTGAAATAGTCTATAAGAAGTGTATTGCCAATGAAGGGAAAATTGTAATACAACAATTTACTTTAATATTAAAGTAATGTTACATAATCTGAAATAAGACTACATTTTATGCACAAGTTGTTACTTTGTCAATCCATTTTTTTTAGATTAAATCATTACAAAATATGCCTGCATAAAGATTGTAAACAAAGTAAATAAGTTGCTGAACAACTAATTGGTTCATTAATTTTGAAATAAAAAAAGTTTTCGTTTTCTGTGTTGGCATATTTCCTATTAAAACGGGAACATCACAGCCTATCAAAACCAAATTTAACAACAAAGAAACTGATGAACTATGATTTCCTACTTGCAATTGTAAGTTGCCTAGTGATATTTGCAATTTAGGGGGAGTGCATTTAATAGGACACACCCCTCAATATAAGAGTCATAGTTAATATTTTTGTTCCATTATGCTAGATGAGAAAATTTCTAGTTTTATTAGTATGCTAGCATATAAACAAGCTTTACTGATTGGATAATGCATTCAGTGTTGGATTATTTCCAATATTTTCATGCACGACATCTGAGTGTTTGTGGACATTTATGCATGTCTGCTGTCTTTCAGACATGTTTCTCAAGCATGCTTCTCTATATCAAATTTCATTTCCCTTCATGAGATGATAGCTACAGCCTCACATTGCAGAATAACAAGCGTTATGCATGTTTTTCCTTTTCTTCCCCCTCTCCACATCTTCTGAACTCTGTGTGTGCAGACAAGGTGACACAAGGTCACCGTCCTCCTATTCTGTAAGTCTCCTCACGCCTTTGCAAAGTCTGCGACTACGCAGGCAGAACAGCAATTAGCTTTTCCGAAACCTCATGTCATGACGATCTCTTAACACTCAGTGCTGCCCAACTGGGCTATGTGGTCAGGAGCCAGATCTCAGTTTTACATAAACCCTCAGGTTAAATTCTATATACTGCTAACAATCCCTTTTTTTTTTACCCAAGTTTGACAGTATATAAAGCAGCTGCATTTGTCTTAGCACTGATGTTGCTAATAATGGACGCCCTGTGGACCGTTCCGTATGTGCATTGCTGTGTGTGTCCTGTCAAAGACAGACAGCAGGAGAATGAGACATACCAGCGGGATGTGGACCAGTTGGCAGTGCTTTTCATTGGCTCGCTGTGTTAGATTAGGCTGCACACATGCCGGTGACCTCTCGACGGGCACCTGTAGGGTGAGGTTATTGGCCGGCAGACTCCTGATGCGTCTGCACCCCTCTCTGTTTGGACATGCAGGAGGATGGAGGATGGCCAGCAAATATTTAAGCCTGTGTAAATGCCGGTTAATTTTATCTTGGTATGAGTGGTATGAATTTTGAAGTATAACATTGAAGGAATATTTTGGGTTCGGTGCAAGTTAAACTCTGTCAACAGTATATGTGGCATTGGTGTAGTTTTAAATTCTTTTTTTTCTATTTATAATTTATTTGTAATTTTATGTATATTTTTACTTCATTGGATAAAAACGTTTCAGTAGTCTAATTTGGACATTTTTAGACTTGCTTGCACTTTAAGCAATATTATGTTGAATATTACATTCATATCTACATTTGTTTCATTTTAAGATGCATTCAATATTTAATGTAATTTGTTCTCAGTGTATAAGTTGTTCTATCCATCTATTCATCTGTCTGTCTGTGTACAGTGTGTGTGTGTGTATGTACGTATGTGTGCATTTGTACAATAAGAAATGTATGTGTATATACTGTATATACACGCTAAGAACTATTTTATTTTATAACATTTATTTTATTTTTGCTGCATTGGATAAAAACATCTCAGCGGTCTTATCAGTGAAGTATCTTATAATGGAACTAATGCATTAAGCAGGAAATGGCATGCGTGTTTGCCGGCTTTATCTTCATTGTTTCAGCACCTAATTTGGTGGATATGACATTGTCTGAGACCTTCTCTATTTATATCCACGTTGGAATACCCTAATGAGGAGAAACGGAGGGAAAAAGAGTGAAAAGCGGAGAGAGAGGGAGGATAGATGGCCGCGACTAGGGACAGATGTGCCGAGTGATGATTTATCTGACTGTCTCAGCCTATTCCCAGGGTGCCTCGGTGTAGCAGGAGCCACGCTTGCATGGGATAAACACATTAAGCGGCCAGTTAATTAAAGGGGCCGCACGGGTGACCTGAGACCTTGAGGGTTTGATTCTGCTGGTTACGGACTAGATACAGTATGCAATCAGGATGTGTGGCGAAATGAACTCTCTCTGTGATACTGTAGACAGGTAATGTAGGTCAAAGCATCTTGCTTGAATGAGAAGGAGGCTTGCTCAATGGCCATGATGCAGTCCAGATTGGACCTAAAAATTTAAATTCATTCACAGACTCATGGTGTTTCTCAAATAGTTCTCAGTCTTTTTGACTCGAAGACCCCCGCTGTCGAATACAATGTTCAAAACCCCCTAAATATGCAAAAATAAATCTGTATTTTGTACAAATTTGCTTGTTTTCAGAATTTTTTTTTATTAATAGGAACTGGGAGTATTAAATTAACCACAGTTCATTTTGTGATTCCAGGTGTTTCAAGAACTGCATGTTCTTTAATAAAACAGTTGTCATTGAGGGGGCAATCATTAAACAGTTGTCATTACATTTTTTTTTATATCAGTAATAATTTATTATTTGAATGCCTTTAAGTCATCCTGTGGTTCCCTTGTTTGCTGTGGCCCCTATTTGAGAACCACTTGTATATGATACAATAATTAATTTTGCACACTCATTTCTAACTTAACACTCATTTACAAATTTAAAAACAATTAAATGTGAGTTTATTTATTTAAGTTTATGTGTGTTTCTTTTTTTTTATTAAAAATAGTTTAGTTTAGTTTAGTAGAATTTTATTATTGGCCATAACCAGTCATTTTTGGCTTCTTGTTGTTGCCCACAATACTGATATTGGTGCATCCCTACTTTTTTAAAGCTCTGATCCTTCATTTTCATTATACTGAAGTAAAGTACATTCTAAAAAAAATCTATTTGTGATCCATGGAAGACAAAGGTTATATGGGTTTGGAATGACCCAATGGTTAGCGATCTCTTTAAAACACTAACCCAGAATGAAATGAGGCGCTGCTAAAGAGAACAACAATTTAAAGAGCAGCAATTTTTACGCTTCTCCTGTCACGCACATTTGCTGACTGATGTTTGTATACAGTGAAGTTAATTGGATAGATGACTGCAAATTGCCTGATGAGCATTTAGTCTTCTTTCATTGAGCATTTGGACCTTCTTTGATTACAAACTACAATAACAGTTGTCACACTAGCCTGCTGTGTGACTCCACTGCCTGACCTTGTTTGTTCAAGTTGCACAAGGCAGGAATCCTGGACCGAGCGCTTCAGTGGCACCAATCTTTGGTCTGCGGGTCAGTCCAGTTGCCGTCCGGTAAGGTCAAGGGGTAGAACGATGTGACCTCATTATGGTTTCCAGTGCCGACATGGGGTTTGAAGACTTTTGAGCCCCATGCTTTCTGATGTCTACAGACACGTGTGACGTCTGGGCATGCACTGTTGGGCTGGTGACGGCCAATCAGGAGCAGGACCCTTTCGCGAAGGGCAGGATTGGTGTAGACGGTGTTAGCTCTTTCCTTGAACTGTCTGTGAGGTCAATGAATATAGAAGTCAACACTTCAATGTGTTGACATTTTTATCAAGTTGTAAAGTAGCCAGTATAATCATTCATTCATGCATGCCATTGTATTAGTGAAAGTAATATACTGTAGAAGAAATGTTGGATTGGATTTAGACCTACTAGTTTGCTGGCTTCTTTCATCCTCATACTTCACTGGTCCAATGCCAGTTTACATTTGTGCATTTGTGCTTTAAGCAGCATGCCACTGACTGGCGTGAGACGTTTCCCAGATGGTGTGTGTGCTCTGCTTTAATCTACTCTGCCCATCCACTCGCTTAAGACCTGGAATACAATACATCCGGAGCTTTGAGAAAATCTCTAGTAATTTGAACTGAATCTGGATTCATAAAGTGTGGTCTTTCAGATGCACAGTGGGCTTTGCAGTATGTCACTCATCTACATTTTTAGTACGAAGTGCTCTGCGAAGGGCACTAAAGTGTAGCGTCTGGACCACTCAAACACACAATATATATTTTG
>NW_015507162.1:182202-185115 GCF_001515645.1 Sinocyclocheilus grahami
ATATATATATATTATTCCATATTTTTGTATATGAAGATGTCTCTGGATGTTTTGTCATTTTTTGCTTACATCTGAGGAACATTTTGTCCCCAAAGTATAGCTAAGCAGGGAAGAGGAGAGGAGGAGGGGAATTGGACTCAACACTAAATATAACATTCATTATGTTTCGTACCACATAAAAAATGTGAAATTTGCATAATGACGTTAGAACAAGTTGTTAACTTTGAGCTCTTAATTGAGATACTGTAATATCCCTCTTAAAAGTGGCATTAGAACCCATTCTGGGTATGAACAAACAGTACGTGTTGCTGTATTTTGAAAGGAGGTTATTTTAAGATGCATTTTGGTGCTGTAATAAGAAATGTGGCTCATTAATTTCTTTTTGATATCCTTCCTGTCTCATGGCCAGCACAGAAAAGGCTCACCCTTGCTGGTCCATCTCTCCACACCTATTTACCAGTTGTATATTTTGGTTGTGTTTTTAACCTTTCAGAGCTCTAAATCATCAGCACATTACAATCGAGGAAAGCTTGTACACAAGCTCCTTCTCACTAATTCTACACACGTGTCCTTTTCTTTGGCTTGCCATAGTGCGCTTCATTCACACGTCCCAGAACCTATTCATGGAACCAGGTCGCCATCCAGTGGCCATCAGAAGAACGGTTTTCCAGTTCGTCCTGAAGTGATCTGTGTAGACAAAACCATCCATATTGAGCCTGAAAACGTCAAAGCAGAGAGTGAAATGTTGGAACTCCATTTTGGCCAGAGTGAGCTGAAGCTCTGCTCTTGACTGTCAGGCGTCTCTTTATGCGTGTGGGGGTAGTTAGATGTTTGAAGGGTTGAATAGTTGCATTGTGTGCCGCTCAGAACAGGGTGGACGTTAAGCTGCATTTGAGAGGCTGCCAGGCAGCTGTCAGCTTTAGCGCTAACTATCTCTCTCTCTCCTTCTCTCCCTATACCCCCGGTAAACAACTGGAACAAATCCTGTTTTATTGAAGTTTTGCATTGTGCCAGTACTGTGGGTGAGCTGTGTTGATTTGCTGGTTTTTAAACCACAAGTACTTCTAATGTTTCTTAAGGTTTTTTTGCACTGAAATATAGTAATTTAGTTACATGCAGTTTTACATCCTCTGACCTTTAGAATTAAACAGCCTTTTTTTGTTGCTGTATCTTTAAACGACCACTGTTCTGATTGTGGACTACGCCAGTACTTGAAGGTTAGCCAATTGTTCATCAGAGCCGTCTAAGTTGCTGAATACGGAGTAGGAATTGATATGTAAATGTTAATGCATTCATGATCTTGATGTCACAACCATAATGATACCTCTTTTCTTTCTTTTTTTGCGTTGTGGCTCTGTTCCAATCCTTGTGAGCTGCCTTGTTTTCTACTGCATGCATAGGCAGCATCCCAACCAATTTGGAACCTCATTAGTGAAAGATTTGGAAGCCCTACACAGGCAGCATCATTAGTAGAGTTAGCGTGTTGAGAACTTTACAGTTAAATATTGTATTTTAAATGTACTGTTGGATTACTTTTAACAATATTTTTTGTATTTAGTGAATTTTGTTGCTGTAATTTACCATTATTTTATCTCTGTGTGAGAAGAAAGCAAAGCGAAAAACATTGACACACATACAGTAGTGGTGTCCAACAATGCTGATTATGAATGTTATGTATGTTTCATCCAACACAGAAAAGTATAGTTAAATAATCACTGTTTTATGTGTGTTTTTATGCATATTCAAATATCTCACAGTTAGCTTAGTAACATTCTAATGTCATACTAGGGAGACAATACGTCCTGCCTGGGAATTCAACATTTTATAAAATGCTCATGTTTTGGCTTTTTCCTGTTCTTTTCATACTTGCTGAAGGTAATGACTGAAAACTAGTTTGACCAATAGCATATAGCATATAATATATGCAATAGCATATATTATAGCATGCAGGCATGGCAAATAATTGACCAATCGTGGCATGCAAGTAGGTGGGATCAACAGAGAACGGTCAAAGCAATGCAAATACATGTACATATAATGTATGAGAACTGTAGAGAGCATGTCAGTAGAAAAATGAAGCCAAAACCCAGACATTTTAGGCAGTTTATAAATTCTAGCCAGGACATTTCCAGGAAAAAGAGGACATATGGTGACTCTATAGTAATACCGTATTGGTTCAAGTCACTACAGATCTTTTTCTCTGTATACTTGTACTATCTTTTCTTATATACACATATCCAAGTGAAGCAGATTACTTAAAAAGAGAATAATGAAGGGCAGGACTTGGTTCTATCAGCTGTTGAAAGCAGATGTGAATGTGATCTTACAGGTGTTTGTAAGAAAGACCGACTGAATATTTGACATACATGACCAGAGAGAAGTCTGTCACTTAACTGGAAGATGATGTTGTGACATTTAATTCAAATTACAAGGTCAAATTTCTTTTTAATGAAACATGCAAGGATGAATAAGATCAATAACATTAATTTACAACATCAACAATTAGAGCAAACGAATAGTAACCCCTAACCTAAACTCTAAACTTAACCTTAATATAGCATTGGTAACACATTGTTTATTGCGATTGATTCCGTCCACTGATCGATGGATCCATCCATGATTTTTCTGAAGTCGGAATGTTTCTTGACGGCGAGATTTGCGTGATTGAGTTGACCAATGAATTCAGTTGTGCTGCGAGGTTTGCACTTAACTTGAGGGGGAAAAATCACACGTCACATCGAGTCTTCCTTTTTCTACACATAAGGAGATCTATTTGTGGTTTGTGGAGGTCAATCTCCCATGATATTCCATTTCAGTTAGGATGCTGCATTAAAGGCATATTTCCCCAAAATACTGTCAACATGTTCCAGACCTTCGTTCATCTTTGGAACACAAATTAAGATATTTTTGATG
>NW_015507162.1:185939-186780 GCF_001515645.1 Sinocyclocheilus grahami
CAGTTCCAGATAGGGAGGGTGCCATGGCAACCGCTGGGATGCTGTAAGATGATGCTTTATTCTTTGCTCATATATGTCTATGTCCATATCAGCTGCATTATTTCCAGTTATATAAGGGGCTTTGTATGTGTGTGTGGGTGTGTGCCAATGTGTGATCTTGTATACCTCAAAAGGTGCTGTAGAATCCTATTGGAAATTCTATCCTAATAGGAAATTTCTTATATTAAAAAGCTTATTTCCTAACAGTACTGTTAAGATTCCCAATAGGATAAAGGCCCTTGTTGGATATCAAAATGAATATAAAGGAAAATCTTTCAGCTGTTTTAAATCTGCAGCAGCTTCCAGAGCAATTTCCTTTGACTGTCCCATGGCGGGACCTTGTTGCAGTGTCTTGTGTTCCATTACCAGTAGGGTTCTGATAAAGATTGCACAATATCCAATAAGACTATAAGAATCAAACAATAAGGATCGTAAAATCTTGTAGGAATTGTCATTTTATCCAGTAGGATTTTGTTTAATTCTTACAGGATTCTTACTTGATTCCTTTGAAATTGGTTCCAAATTATGATATCAGTTCCAGTTGGAATGCTGTGGAATGCATTCCTTTACAATTGTGAGAGACATCCTCATTTTTTATGTGAATATGATATAGTCTATATTGTCTGTGTCCAGTATTTAATTTCATTTCATACCATGATAATCAACTATAGATTCCACAAAAATTCAACACAATTACTTAATATTACAAATTACAGCTGGATTTATATTGCAAATTATAAAATTTTGTTACATATAAAACGGTAATATTGTGAAATATTATTACAATTTAAAATAACTTTGT
>NW_015507162.1:187046-188386 GCF_001515645.1 Sinocyclocheilus grahami
TGTGTGTGTGTGTGTGTGTGTGTGTGTGTAAGTTTATTATTATTGTTTAACAATAAAAGATAAATTATTATTTAAGATAATATCAATACAAAAATGGTGCTAAATAGCACTAAAAGTGGTTCATTGGCTTGTAATCATAGGGAAACCACTTTAAGTGCTTTAAAGCAGCTATCTTTAAGGTGTTATACAACACCTGTGTCAAATGGTGCTATGCAGAACCATATGAGGAACCCCATTTTGTGTGTAACTGGTATTTATTATGGTTCTCATAGTATTTTTTTCTCAGTGGTTCTTCTCTAGGTTGTTGTGTGTCTTTCCATATACATTTGTTTTGAAGAAACATTTGTTTCGGATACAGTGTGTACCGTATATGTGTACATCTCAAACGTATAATCTGTCGTGTGGGTCTGACTATCTGTCTGTGGCTATGACAGTTGAGTGTGAATGGGCAGCACACACAAGCGCTTGTGCTGCTCCAGAATGACTCACAGTGACACCAGTGGTGTAGCACAGGATCAATTGGCACAAAAGAGACTTCATTTCATCAGACATCACTAGAAGAGCAACCTGTAGCCATGGAGACAAGACACTGGCTGGTGGCTGTCATGTCCTGTAGTGTTGGTTTCACGGGTGTATGGCATTGCATTTGAGCACTGCAGAAACATAATTTTCCTCGACCAAGCATGTACAGGCAGGTCTCTTCAATGGTGTCTTTACACAAACACACTCAAAAAATATTGTCGGTAGGTTAACTGTAATGAGTGATAAGTGCTAAACTGCGTGAGGTTTTATTGTTATCTGCTACTTGTGCAGATTTTTAATTACGCCAATTACAGAGAAGCCACTTTATTTCCAGGACGTTCTGAGCTTGACTGTGAGTGGAAAAAGAGATATAATAAAGAAAACAGGCCATTACTCTTTCCTGGTAGATCTTTACTTCTGCTCCTAAACCTAGTGAGCTGCCCACATAGACAGTATTTAAGGCATCAGAAGTCTTCAGGTAGAAAAGACAACATTATGTTG
The DNA here is from genome assembly GCF_001515645.1 of Sinocyclocheilus grahami. Classification (NCBI taxonomy): domain Eukaryota; kingdom Metazoa; phylum Chordata; class Actinopteri; order Cypriniformes; family Cyprinidae; genus Sinocyclocheilus; species Sinocyclocheilus grahami. The sequence goes on from NW_015507162.1 coordinate 188,070, forward strand.
CCATCCGTCATTCTTTGTTGTGCCCACTTTTGAAAGGTGCATTCACATGGACGGCCATTCAGTTGGTGTAGTTGTGTGTTTTTAATTGCTTGTATGTGTTTCTACTTTTATCCAATTGCATTCAATGCATCTCATGGATGCTCATTAACATAAGCTTTGTTGAATTGTTAACAGTTGCTGTTGTTATCAGAAATTGCAGACTCATTGAATATAAATTATTTCGGGATGCTTTGTCATAGCAAATGCCTGTCACTGTAAACATCCCTTTATGTTGCAAATGAAACATTTTGCAGAGAATGTGATCCCAAAATGCACTG
>NW_015507162.1:190091-190574 GCF_001515645.1 Sinocyclocheilus grahami
CTGGCGAGACAGAAGTGGGTTAGATGTAAGCAACCCGTTTCATCTTAGTGTACTCCGTCCAGCGGGTACGCTGGCATTCTCCAGGCCCGTCTGTGTGGGGCACAGTTCAAATGAAAGATTAAAGCATGCGGTAAAACCGTCAGATAAGGCTTTGCAAGCTTCTGTCCTGAATGTGGAGATCTCTCGTGTTTGGTTCTGTAATGTCTGAATTCCTCCACTGAATGCTGAACCCCCTTTCTGATAAATAGAGGCTTGAATCTTCTGTACCACAGCAACAGAAATGATATTTTAGCTGAGTTGTGAGCTTGGAATCTGAATGAAATGTAATGAGAACCTTCACAATAATACAAACACAATAAATAGATGTCTTTTTTCATCAGTGTAGTCTAAATCTTGAACAAATTACTCGTATGAGGTGGTTGTTCTTGAAGGGGTCAAGAACTGAGAAATCAAAATTCCCTTGATCTTTTGACATATAAGAGG
>NW_015507162.1:190640-191154 GCF_001515645.1 Sinocyclocheilus grahami
TTGATCTTTTGACATATAAGAGGTCATTGTGCTATAAAATCATTCAGAACTCAAAACTTTGTCAAAACATCTTGTATTGAAGCCAATCTGCCAAAACAGCTTGTGGAATTTACCACTCTATGATGTAATAGTGTGGCTAAACACCGCCTCCGCTGAAGAAGATCAACGCCTGCTTCTACATCGCTGCCTGCTTAGCCCGTAGGTAAATGACAAGAGCGGCAAACGCAGGTCTACGCAGAACCAAATGATTAACTTTATTTTTAATAAAGTGCCAGACTGTGTCAGTAAGAACGTGGTCCTTTGTTCACTTAATTTTACCGCGGATTTGTTTACAAACAAGGCACAATTCGAAGATTGACGCTAAAAGACAATGCTGTGCCGGCTATATTGGATCCGACAATAATGTCACAACACACAAGTGTGAGTAACTGTTTTCATTACGTGATCACTATTACTTTCTGTTATTACCGATTGTTTGATATGTACTGAGTATTTATGCGTTTTTAACCTAAAT
>NW_015507163.1:0-1018 GCF_001515645.1 Sinocyclocheilus grahami
AAAACAAAACAACAAGACAGAAAACACTAGGACAATTCAGTCAAACCGGAAAAGGTAGGGATAGTTTCAGAATGGATTGCTTACCGCTGATTGGACGAGACATCTGTCAATCAAGGTGTGCAGGAAGGACGGCAGGTTAGTGGTAGAAAGTACGGATGTTGTGAAATTAGTGCAGTAAAAGGATAAATATGTATTGCCCTTTCTGTGGAATACAGAATGACGTGCTTCCAAAGTTCTGCGGTTCATGCAGAAAAAATCTCGAGGTATTAAAAGAGACACGACAGAAAACGCCCGTGTCAACGAACATTACAGGTAACTTAGGCTAGATAGCCATAACTTGGCTAAAACGTGTCTTAACGCTGTTACCGTGTCAGCGGTCATCAGCATCGTATATCCTCCGTAATTTCTCTATATTTTCAATTTTTTTATGTATTTACGTTCCTAACACTATACTTTGTATTATATTATCTTATAGAAAAATAGTTAACGCTAATGCTATGGTGTTTCTAATAAGGCGTCTATAGTGACTGTACATTTGGCGTACTGTAGTTCTGTCTTCTGACTGCCGTTATCAGGTTCTCTCTATTTTAAGACGTGAAAACTCTAATGTGGCGTTTTTCTTTTGCTAAACAACGATGGCACAGTTGACAAAGTTTATTTCATAGGGACAGGCGTGGGCTCAACACCTGCGCCCACTTTAAACCAGTTTTTGGAATACCGAAAACAGAAATGTAAGGAAAGAACAAACTTTTCTTTGGGCAAGAAAGGAGGAAGCAAACATGAACAGAAGAAAGTACAGGTATATTGTAATATTCAAATGGATTCAGCGATGCTTTGTGAATTGTGCTTACTCTAAAGTTATACTTTTTTCCCTTGCAGGTTAATGTCGGTATAATGTCTCCGCAGAGTGGTTACTTAAAACCACAACGAGGGAAAACACTCCCCTTATTCACTGACCCACAAATAATGGCAAAAGATCTCCTTGTAATGACTTTAACAAAGACATGGAGGAAGGACC
>NW_015507163.1:2291-17839 GCF_001515645.1 Sinocyclocheilus grahami
GAGTCCCCACTTTTCACAAAAACAAACCTGTGTGTGTGTATGTGTAAATGTTTATTATAATTCTTTCAGCCAATAACACCTCAGCATACAAGCACGCCACAAGAAAGCATTACCAACAAACAGTAAGATGTTTTAATTTTTTCATTGTTTATGTTCACTATAAAAGCAGAAGAGAAGGGATATTATTTAATTGTAATCTAATACCTAAAGGGCTGTATAACAATTGATTACATCTGTTTATTGTTTCTATCTTAATACTTGTTGTTTATGTGCTGTTTAGTGATTTTATTGTGGACCCATCTGAAGGAAGTGTAGAAGCGGTTAGTAGTAACAGTTGTTTGATGCCTTGTGTAATGTGACACTGTAGATGTTATATATACAATTATAGCTGTTGATGAAACCTGTTATATATATTTTTAAAGATCATGCTCCCAGACTCGGAGGATGACCATCCAGGTACTTCTGACCATGTTGCGTCACAGAACCGGTGTTACAGGTTTATTAAATATTTTATGTATGTACTTGTATCATGAAATTTGCAGATTGTTACATTTGTGCATGATGATGATCTCTTCTTATTTGTTGAGAATACATGGAAGTGTATGCGCCTGTGATTGCGGAAGAGGATGATGATCTGGTGATGACGACAGCACACTGTCTTGACCTCCCACATCCCATAGAGCAAGCTACAAAAGTATGTTGATTGGAGATTATAAGTATACAAATACTGGTTACGTTGATTAAAATGTAAGGGAACAGAGTAGTTTAAAAGCTCCTAACATCATTTCAAATCTGTCCCTTGCCATTGATCGAACGCATGTCAGAATAAGGCCCGACAGGCTTATCAGGATCCTGACGTAAAGAGGATGGCTCTTGTATCAGCCTAAGGGGCTTTATTATGCGATAACAACTGATTGGATGGACATTATCCCACTTATTACGTGGCTACTTCCCACATAAGTAAATAACTGGATGCAAAATATTAATCAAATTATTTCTTAATTATTTTCTTAGCTTCTGAATGCAAAGTTTCCATTAAGAAGTTCAAACTAGACAGACATTTAAGGGATACGTTACAGTCATAGCACTTATTAGATGGCTTTTTACCACAAAAGGCAGAAGAGATATTGAGTTGAGATGAAATTGCATAGTTACCCGGATGAGCCTTTGTAAACAGTTTCTACCGGTTGTTATCGAGGAATAATAAACCACTAGATGCTGTGATTAACCAATCAGAATCAAGTATTCCACAGAGCCCCGTAATAATGTAAAGTTTCATCTGTAACTGCAACTGTCATGTGTGCTTTCACTTTACTTTCTGTGACAGTTGTTAGGGAGGATGAGTATTTCTTGGCAGGGAAAATGATTGCAGTATCAATAGTGCATGGAGGACCAGGGCCCCATTTTCTTTCAAAAGATGTGGTAAACTACATTGTAGGCCAGGCCTCTTTCAGCGCCACTTTAAAAGATGTCACAGATGAGGGTGTAGTGAAAGTGCTGCAAGAGGTATGGTAATAGATATATTTTATGTGGTTAGTAAGAAGTTTACTTATAACATGTATGCCTCTAGAAATTATAAAATTGTCAGTAGAATGTGTCATTTTCCATTTGCTTTTACATATTTATTGAGTGTTGAATTTTTTCAATTTTTGCAAAGTTACTTATAGACAGTATGTCTGTTGGGAGACCATCACAATAAAGAGTTAGCAGATATTAAGCAGACAGGTTACTAATACTCTGATGAGAGTTGGTTGACATGTAGGTGTAGTGTTACTTATTGTCAACAGACTGTTCAAAAAGAACCATCCAAATAAAGTGTTAACAATTACGTGGCCAAAAAAAAAGAAACAAACCATAGCTACAGATTTTATTTTACTACTAGGCAAATGCATAGAAAAACAAAAAGCTCAAGTGGAAAAGGCATACAGTAACGTAAACAATCAGTTATTAATATTTAATTTATTCTACCTTGTTTTTGCATGTATTTATATGATAGCCTGGCCAGAAATTACATCTGCACGCATTGGTATGTTTCTTTGTGACATCACAAATAAAATAATTTACTCCAAGCACAACTACACAATATGATAACAAAATCTTTTTTTGTGAATAAAGGGTCAAAATATCAATTTACATTAGCCGGACATCACTTTTAGCCACTATTGTAGCTTGGGCATGAACTCACTGTTGCTAATTTTGTTTTAAGATTCAGAATGCAACTACTTTGGAGTCACTACAAGAACTAATTTTGCAGAACAGCAGCCTGCTCCAAACTGCTGGGTGTTTTCGATGTGTGAAGAACATTGAGGAGAAACATACAATTTTGGAAGAATATGTCAGGTGGTATGTGATTGACAGAAACGACAGTGTTATTAAAAGGTGCTTTTTTTTAAAAATCACATACACATTACTTCATAGGCAAATGCTTATTTTAAGATATACCTAAAATTGCATCAGTCTTTTACACTGTTACTTAAACTGACTGTTTTAATAGATTTAAGGATGGACTTGCCACTCTGCAGTTTCTGACAGCACTTGAGCAGCATCCCAGTGTTTTGTCTCCTTTCCTTTGCCGCACTGAGAAGAAGCTGACGGCGACTGCTTTGGAAAACCTCTTCAAAGCAGAACTCAGCGCAGTTGGTAGTAACCAGAGGCAAAAGGAATCCAGGACGCTTTGCTTTTGGTCAGACTATATCCTCGACTGTGAAGGTTTGTTATTTGGAATTGAACAAACACATGTTCTGTTTTAGGTAAAGTTGAGTCATCTTTAAAGCAATAGTTCACCCAAAAATGCAGTTTATTCACTCTCAAGTTGTTCTAAACATGTATTGCTTTCTTTTTTTCTGAAAACAGAATAGAGTTCTTCTCATACAATGGCAGTGGATTGTAACTAGCTTATAAGGTTAAAATAGGACAAATGATTCCATGCAAGTGGCAAAATAAATTAAATTACGAATAGTCTCTTCCAAAAATATAATACAGGTTGTAATGTAATATACTGATAATAAATCTGAGCTCTTTTTGAAGTTTGAAAGGTAGTAAATCCACTGTCATTGTATGGATAAGTGCAAACAATTTGTGTTCTGTTCAAGAAAGTCATTTTTGGGGTTTATTATTTAATTATCAATTTAGTAATTGTTCAAAATTCCATCATTTATTTTTTGCCTTTGTAGAACACCAGACTGAAGTGCCACTGGAGAATGTGCTGATGTTTGCTACTGGCCTAACATCATTTCCACCTGCTGGAGTAGCACCACAACCATGCATTGTTTTTCTTGACAATTCACTCTTCCCAACGGCAAATACATGCACAAACACACTCAAGTTACCAATCTTAGAGACATACAGTCTTTTTCAGACTCAAATGGATTTTGGAATCCAGAACTCACCAGGTTTTGGATGTATTTAAGTAAACTTTTACATCTTCCGTATTCTCAGTTCATATGTCTTGCAATGTCACAAAGTTACAATCTGTGTATTGCGTTGTTTCCTTTTTAAATAAGTTCTTCCGAGGTTGCACTCTGTAGTTTCTACTGTCTTTTTTGAATACTCGTGATCAGAGGCCTGCTGCTTCCTTCATTGTGAAGTAGAGTTGCAGTGCCTCCTCCAATTATCTGGCCACTGTAACTGATTGTGTGCCATTGCAAATTCTAGATATTCCTGGATGTTTTAGTCACCACATAACTGCATTGTCAGCCTTGACTCAGGAAAAGCACTTAACTCCTCTTCTTCAACTGCAAAGCCACAGTCTCTTGATCCATACCTGCAAGAACATACATTTCTATGTACAGTAAATGTATTCAGCAGACACATTTATACAATGTAATTTTTTTGTAGTAGTGTATATTAAACATGCTTATAATTAAATCTGTTATAAAATGTACAGATTTTTTATTTGCTCACCTGTGTGGTAGACGATACAGTTCATTTGGTACACCCCCAGGGCACATTGCAAGTGGCCTGATCCTGTGTTTATTCCAAAGCTCTACACAATCATCCAAGTCCGCCTGCAGAATACTTTGGAAGCAGAACTGAAGAAGGCATTGGTGTTCGTTACTGCCATTGAAGTGTCCTTCATTCCTCAGGTCCCCAAAGAGTTCTATCCAAAACTGAGCCCTTGAATACAAAAGTCCAGATACATCAATAACAGAATGAAATAAATTGATTTGAATCATTTTGCATGTTATTGCTACAGATATATTAATTTGAAATATATATTACTTTGTACTAGTTGCACTAGTGTAACTAAAGCATCACTTTACTGACATTTCATCAGTGCTAAATAATCTGAAATAAACACGAACCTTGCTTTTCTGAAGCTGGACCACCAAGATTCGATGCGTTGATTGCTCGTTGATGTACCATACATGTGTGACTTCTTGATGACAGATAGTTTGGTCCCATGGAGTGATACGTGCGTCGAACAAATCTAGTCACCGGTAGCCGAACAACTGTCCTGGTCCACGCAGCTCTGCTCTTATTGCATTTCTTGCATCAATGGTGAATAGTTTTTTCTTCTAAACATAGCTGCGTCCTTCAGGTGTGTTTTTAGAGAGCGCAGGCTCATCTTTATGCCATGATATGTAAACAGCATGTCCACAATCACGACATACGAATGTCCTTCTTCAAAGTAGTGTCGAATTAATTCAGTTTTCTCCATTGTCAATTAAAAAGTTTCACTATTGCAAAAACTGCATTTAGCCATGTACGCAAATCAAAGTTGGTCACAATTACTTCCTGCACACCTTGATTGACAGATGTCTCGTGAAACTATCCCTACCTTTTCCGGTTTGACTGAATTGTCCTAGTGTTTTCTGTCTTGTTATAATGTTTTCGGAATTGTTATGTTGTTTTATAGATTTGCGTTTGTAATTTGTTATTTTGTTTTCAGAATTGTGATTTGTTTAGCACTTCTCGACCACCGTAGTTTTGCCCTCGCAAATGTAAGTATTCAAAGTGAAAGCGAAACTGTTGCTTATCATCGCTTGAGTTTTTCAATCAGAAATTCTTCCTCGAACAGCAGCAGAATGGCCTTTCAGGTCCGCGTCAAGATTAATAAAAATACTACTGAAACATTATCAGTGGCATCATCAAGAAAAGAATTTGAGAAGTTCACCATTAGAGATCTGAAGAGAAGAGCATTATGTTTCTTTCCTGAAGAAAACGGTAGGTTGAGAGTTTCTTATAGCCTTCATATTTCATGAATTTGAAATATAAAATGTAAACTTTATTTAATTAGTCTGTGTATGTTTGGGTTTACTTTTCTTGTCAGATCCAGAAATACTGAGAGTGATTTTTGGTCATACTCAGCTTGAAGACAGTCAAACATTTGAATCATGCTGCATTAAACATCAGTCTCTCCTGATAATCGTGCTCAAGATGCTTGGTGGAGGAGGTATAACTCTATCACACTGTTTTCCTTTCTTTAATATCCATAATAAGGTATTATAGGTAGCCTATCATTTATTGATCTTGAACACTAGCACTTTGACTGATGCATTTTAAATTGACAATGTGATAGTTTCGATGACAGGCACATTTCTGTCTCTAACAAATATTTTCTGATTCTATTTCATGTAAAATGTAACTTGTGTGTGTGTGTGTGTGTGTGTATTGCCTGCTCTCCATTTAAGTCGAAAAATTTGATATTTACAGAATAGTTTATAAATTAATATTTTTCTAAAAGTGCCTATTAACTTAATACTTAGGTTAAATAGATATTTGTCTGCAGTAAAGACACTTAATCATCAAATACTGCAAGTTCACCTCAATGGACAGCATTTGTGGCTTAGTTTACCACAAAACATTATTTTGACTCATCTCTTCTTTAAAAATAAATAAATAAATAGTGAGTTATAGTGAGGAACTGTGGTGAAAATAATATTTCCCAGTGAATACTCTGATCAATGACATGATTGATCTGTTATTCCACACATCATACATTTTAGTTAAAAGTTGAGAGAGTGAGACACTTGTCTTCTTCAGGATTTAACGTCTCTTCTTTGTATCATATATGCTATATCTGCTGGAGTATAATCACTTTTAGCATAATAAACTCAAAATTGTTGATGCAGGTCTTTCTTTGTGTTTGGCTACAACATGGTCCTGACATTGATAACTCCTGACACTAATGGTTTTGTCTTTAGTTGAATGCCAAAGGGATTTTACTCTTTATTATTCAGACATGTACACAAAGTAAATCGATTTTAAATATACAAGCCATCCAATGCTTTTGACAATAACGTGTCATTTTGTGAAACTCCTGATATATATTCACAAAATGACACTTTATTCATATACATATATATATATATATATATATATATATATATATACTGATGTGTGAGACTCACTGCATTCAATTGAAATAACAGTTTCATATATCACATACAGTGTGAAGAATCAGTGGAGAAACATCCTCATATCATACACAGAAAATATTAAGTATTAACTACAACACAACTGACATACAAAATTAAAACCCACCCAAAGTACTTTAGCCTTCAAAGAAAGTTTACATTTACAGTAAAGCATTTTGCAGACACTTGTATCCAGCACAACTTACACATGAGGGTTGAGGAATAAATGAGAGTGTTGTTGTTGAGAGTTTGGTGTTTTCTTTCATAATGTGGCTGAGTGATTGCCTGTTATTGCAAATACCATAAATATCCCTTAATTTCACCACAGACACCTTTCACAACCATTTATTTGAATGTTGAACATTTCATTTTCACCTCTTTTTTTTTTTTAGCTTTTTATAGAAAGGAGGTTGTTTTTGTTTGGTTCATTATTTTGGCTTTTGCCCAACCCTGAACCCAATTTGCTTTCTTTTGTTTTGTGGCGATGGCAGTGTTGAAAATAAAAGAAAAGAAAAGAAAAGAAAAGAAAAAGCCCCTGCCCCTTTAATTGCTGACACTAAAGTGCCCTTTCGGTCCGGACCAGGTGCCAGCTGACAGATGTAATGACGTTCAGTAATTACATACAATAAAGCTGCATGTTTTTAGATATAAAAATAATTGCTATTTTTTAGACATATTTACGTAAACACATGCAAAAAGTAGAGTGTTTATGTCTGTCCTGAATGTCTTGATCCAAACACATCTAGTAAGGGAATTCGCAGGAATGATTCCATGGAAAGAATACCTCCCAAAATGTAGATGCAGATATTAGACTCGTTAGCATTCGCACTGCACAGCCTCGTGTGTCCATCTTCACTGCCGGCTGTCTGTCCTCCATGTTTTCATGCCGGCTGTCTGTTCACGAGTCGACTAGCAGATGAACACTAGTGTGAGAGACAAACGCATCTGCTAACTGCTTATATACTGATCTTATTCTGGTTTTCTGAAGTGTATGGAAGACTGGTAATAAATAGGTCAGAAGTGTTTGTGAACTGAGGAGACCATAAAACATTAATTAAGGAGATCTTGATTTCCTCCTAGTCAGGTCATATTAATTCAGGTTTAGTTTGTTTCTCTTATATTAATATGGCACAGATTCCCCACTTTGACTCTCACACATTTAGTCTGTAGTTTTCTGCTCATGTTCTACTTTTCTTCTGGGCCAGTTCACTAATTTTCTCACATAAATGTTTTACTCATGTCTGGCTTTTCCAGCAGCACAGTTCTGATATTTGTAGAGTCTGTAAAATGCTTAGCAACCTTTAGACCCAGTTCAGAGTATATCCTGTATACTGTACACTCTCAAAAAAAAGGTACAAAAGCTGTCACTGGGGCGGTACCTTTTCAAAAGGCACACCTTTGTACCTAAAGTGTACATATTAGTACCTAAAAGGTGCAAAAGTGTACCTTTTTGAAAAGGTACCGCCCCAGTGACAGCTTGTGTACCTTTTTTTCCGAGAGTGTTTATAATGTACATATTATGTCATTCTTCTCTTCATTGCTATACAGCTGCAAACCAAATCATCAAGTATAATAACACACACAATTTAAATAACCATTGTATTGTGTTTAAGACTAAATTAAAAGCACAAAGTCAGAATAACACTATTCTTAGTTAAATGGTGAAATGAGAATTTATATATCACAAAATCATATGATAATCTTGGCATTTGTTGTTTGAATAGATAGGAAAATAAATAATTTAGTTTACAATGAGAATTAAATTGAACAAACATGTATGTAAACATATATAAGGTTATTGTACTTAAAGTGAACAAAACCCTAAATGTTTCCCCTGCAGGAGTCAGAAATCAGTAATCCTGATCAAGATTTTTCCAGCATCAAGGTATTATATGTTCATGAATATGTTATAGAGATCTGTGTTCATGTTTGTAGATCTCAGTGTATACGTAACTGTAGTTTAAAGTCTACTCCTGGATTAAACCTTAAACTGAGACATTTAAGAGTGTCATTTAGCCTCATAATGTGGAGTTTCTGTGTTTTTGTTTGATCAGCCCAAGCCGTCCATGATCAGCAAACAGAGTCAGTCCTCAGGTAACCAATAACAACATGTTCATGTGATTTTTATATGAATTAGAGATTGAGGTTTTGTCACATTGTCATTCAGCCACTTTATCAAAACACAAATACATTTGTCTCATTGCTGTTCCAGTCATTTATTCAAACTCTTGCAGCATAGAAGTGTCTTTCTAGTAGAATTTTGAGTGTTTTATGTTCCCTAATTTCTAGTCCTTAATACAAACCAGGATAATATGTTCAGCGTTTAACAACTTATTCTGCTCTGTACCTCATATAAAACTATAATACCATCAGATAGGACATTTTTACAGTAAATACATTATGATTGCATACTTTTCTGTTTATGTTTTTTTTCTTTATACTGAACACATTTGCAAGAAATTGTTAGGTTTAGGTAGGAGTGGGATTTCTTTGCTATATTGCTATAAAAATGTAATTTTTCCTGCACATTTCTGTCTTTTACGTTTTTTTATATATTTATATTCTCTATAAAATTGTTACATTTATGTTTAGGGGTAGGGTTAAAGGATCTAAAAGTCATTTATCGATAACATGAGAAGTACAAATACAAATACACATATACAAATATCTTGATTATATAAATTATTTATAAAGTTTATTTTTTTAGCTGTATATACATAATTGAATGTTTCGATGCATTCAAGTTGTATGTTTCAGCATTAGCCAGAATGTGCAAAAATATGCGTTTTGTACCTGTAAATGTTATGCATTAATACATACATATAAACAATGAGACCAGGCTGGATTACTATAAATGTTAATGATGTAAACAAAAGAAAAGCAGGTTTAGTGAAATTTGTCTCTGTGTAGCAATCCTATTCAAAGATTCAAATAGGATATTCAAAGATGTTTTATGTTCAGAAGGCTGCTTCACAGAGCGAGCTCTTGTTAGTGTTGCCATATCTGCTTATTATAAACAATGCTTATTAAACTGTTAGCAATGCTTGTTCAGATTGGTTCTGTGAATCTGTACACACGGTATACAATTTCTGTAAATGTGGTTGTCACTACCTGCATTTCTCAGGAGTTAATTTAGTTGTTGAATGCAGTTGTCGCTCCTATAGATTACTGAACTGTGTGTGAACAGAACAGGAATAAGCACTCAAACGTGAACTAACAACCACATTTGGCTGCAGTGTTTACATGGCCTATAGGGATGGGAAAACGTTCTTGTGAATAATTGAATCTCAGTGTATCTCAATCTTTCACAAAACAGACTTAATTTTTGCATTGATTTTATAATGTGAATGTTTTTTTCCCTGTACTTTTTATACATTTTTAATGAATAATAAAAAAAAAAATGAAGCAATCTGTCGACATCTTGTCATGGGTTCCTTGACACTGAGAACCTACACAACAAGTATGATGTGATCATATTTACTTCATGTTCATGCTGTTACAAATAGCATTATTGGATACTTTATGAGACATGAGCACTGTCAGGAATAACCAGAAGATGGAGCTGTTACTCAATACATTTTTTAAAAAAAAGTACAGATGATCACGTGATTTCAGATAAAGCAGAGAAAACAGAAACATGTTGTTGACTCATGTTAAGGCACACAACTTATTTATAGGCTATTAAAGTGTTACACACACACACATATATATATATATATATATATATAAATAATGAAATAAAATGTATATATTAATTTTATACCACCAGACGCAGGCATTTATGGACTATAGGCCTAATTCACAATAACCTGTCGGTTATTACCTGCTAACTTCATTCACGGATCCCATACAACTCATTTAATTTACTAACAAACTATTGCCTGTCACAAATGCAATAGTTGTGTTTCACAAGGTCTCCTGTTCTTATTTTTCTCATGAAACACTGCCACATGTGGATCAGTCATGTGATTTCAGGTAAGCCTGCTTGAAAACAACAAAACGAAAGTATGTTTTCAGTAAGTCACAGTCACGGAGGTGTGTGAAAGACAACTAAAGTTGTTTAAGAGAGTTTCTTTCACAAAATGTCAAGTGGTGAGAAACGATATTTTCAGTCGGACATTTTGCGTGGCATTAACATTGTTAAAAAGCCCGGAAATATCGGTAAGTAGGCTACTGGTTTATTTTTAAGGAAATGGGGCCTACATCTTTCACTTTACCACGACAGAGATAAATAAATTATTGAACATAGTTGTGCAAAAAGGTTAAATGCAAGTTTGTACATTTTCTATGACTTGCTATAAGCTGTATTTCACTAAACCTGCCTCACATTCTAATGCCTGACGCAACACACACTCTCCATTAATACCAATATTCTGTTTACTGGTAGATATTTGTACCCAAGTATATAGAAAAACTTCTGTATGAGCTTTTTTTATTTTATTTTTAAATAATACCATTTTTTTATGTAAGGATGCATGCGTGGACTTCCTTTTTCTCATATATTACTCAACATTTCTGAATCTTTCGCATTATACTATTCTGTTCAAAGTGAACACAAATCTGTCAAGAAAGCCTTTCCATATGTAGTTCTGTGATTTAACTGTAAAAAAAGGAACCTAACTGAATGATTTGTCTTTAGACTGTTTTTTTTATTTTTCGTCCCCTTTCATGTTTTGTGTTTTTCTGTGACTGTAGCCTACTGTTTGTATGTACAGATGTTAAACCTAAAAATAATACAACAATAAATACAATATACGAAAAATGAGCAACTGTGCCAGTGGTGATTTGAATGGAAAAACCAACTTTCTGTGGTGTTTAATACGTGTCATTTCCCCATCAGATCCATGTGATGATGATCCAGATGTTTTAAGAGCTGAATTATCCTGTGGTCACATCACTGGACCAGATACACTTACAGACTACTGCAGAGTACAGCTGGATCAGGTAAGTGTAGACAGGGCTTCATCCCAAGCAGATTTCTTTAACTTTAAGGCCATTGTACTCTGTATCGTGTGCATGATTGGACTAAAGTCAAACCTGCTGTGTGATGACTGTTGAAATATCTTGACATTGCTCAAAATGATTAATTGCAGGGTAAAGCTGAGCTGAGATGCCCTTTGTGTCAAGAACAGTGGTCTTACACTGAAGTGCGTAAACTAGCCAAACTCACACCTGAAGAACAGCAATGCTTTGAAGAAACTCTTGCCAACAATGCAACCAGAAAGATAATAGACATTAAGAATGTAAGTATGGTCTCTAAAGCTTTTAATTTTTGAAACTCTCAGAAATTCTCTACATGGTTCAGTTATTGTTCATGTGCTCTTTCTGTCTCACAGTGTCCTGGTTGTGACTGGTTGATTGAGAGATCAAACCCGTCTAATCTCAGCGTGCAGTGCACCGTTTGCTCTGCAAAGAATAAAAAAACCTTTGAGTTCTGCTGGCAGTGTTTGAGAGAATGGAAAGGCCAGCGTCCTCGATCTGATCGATGTGACAATGAAGGCTGCAGCAACAGAGATCTGGATCTGCTGAGAGATTGTGCAACTATTATTTTACAAGATGCTGCAAATATTGTATGTCCATCTGTTCGTGCTTGTCCAACATGTGGTTTGCTGATTACCCACAACACAAAGAAATGTAAAAATATTGTATGTACTCGTTGTAATAAGGGGTTTTGTTTTGTCTGTCTGAAGCTCACACCTGACTGTCTGAAGACTAGTAGCTGGTTTATTCCCTGTTCAGATGGTGTGGCTCCAAGACAGACTTCAATTCCAGTTTGGAGAGATAACCAATAAATCACAGATCTGTTTTGAAGTTAAGGGGATGATTTATTTTGTCATTGGATAAAAGTCATCTTGGTTAATAGAAAGTAAAACTGTTTTGATTGTCAGTATGATATGTGGATGCAGTAAAAGAATTGTTGGGATAAAAAAAAAAAAACTAAGAAGCTTCAAAATGAAAAGCTGCGTGTGTTTGTCTCTACTCTGGACTCTGCAGGTTGTCAGTGGTGTACGGGATGCCCCCACGAGTCATATTAAGTGATATTAATAATAATAATAATTTTATATGCTTATCTACCTCTGTGTATTTATTCCACTTTCATTTGCACATAATTGTACATCTGTAAATAGCATATCTGTTTATTTATTTTTTACTGTATTGTATTTAATTTTATTGCCTATGTTTTATTATTGTGTTACATTCCTTGTTTTTGCCCTTATCCCTATGTATGTTTGTACATTCTTCTGCACTGGAAGCTCCTGTCACCAAGACAAATTCCTTGTGTGTAAATGTGATATTAAAGCTCATTCTGATTCAGATGGTAATCCTCTTGACATATTTAACCTGTTTCAGTATATGAGACTCTATATTCTGGTTTTAATTTACGTTTTCTTAAAAAAAAGACTATTTTGTAACATGGAAGTAAGATATTTTCTGTGTATGTGCAAGACTTCAGGGGCCTGTTCGTCGTACGTCGCTAACTCAGTTAGCTGGATTTGATTGTTGATGATTTGGCGTGATCCAGGATTGTTAGGTTCTTTGATGCTCCTCCCGGAGTTACTGTCATAGCAACAGGTCCATTAGCTCAAACCTGCTCAGGAGCAGCTTAATTAATGTGAACAGCATTAGATTGCATCTTTGTAAGCAGAACTGATACTTAAAATCTGTCCCAGTTACTGATACTCTATTACAAGAGTACCCTACTAATCTGGGGACAAGCATTTAAAATAATAATCATTAAAAAAATTTATTGAAAAATAATATAACAATGTTGTGTAGTCTATAATACTATAGACACAGCCAGTTTTACTAATTTAAATATTTATTCATGATAAAATAATTACTTTATAATTGTATTGGAGACTTATCTGAGCCGTGCATTAATTTGAGTGCTGACAGATATTATGAGAGGGGCTTGCAGGAGATGCAGATAACATGATCTTGACCCTTAAGCAACTTTAATTAATGCTGTCATGTTACAAATCTGCTTCAGAGATAAAATTAAATGAATTACTAATTACAACATTTAAATAAAAAGGTAAATCCTGTACAAATACTAGAAATCATGAATATAAATAATTGGGAATTATGTAAAAAGAAAAAAACAGTGCACATTTAATTTATGTATTATTATATTTATGAAGTTTTGTTCACTTGCCTGTTTCCAGAAATTTGTCAAGTTTTTTCATCAGGTGTCTTTTTTAATTATATGACGTCATTACCTTGCTGTCTTGCCGCCAGCCAATCGCTGCATTGCTGATCGTGGTTTCGAGTATCGATACATCTGCCCTTTACGGGGAACACGAGAACGCGCACTAATCTTACACAACTTAGTCCAGATATTTTTATCAAATTCGCAAAAAAAGAGGTCAGTTATCACGATTATAAGATCTGGAATATTTCAAATCATCTCAGATGTATTAAGTGAGGTACAAAGAACGGGCCCCAGATTTGTTAGCTGTGGTAAATAACTAGAAGAAGAACAAAGTGCATTAAACAGTACAACTACATGTGGATTTTTAAACATGCTGCACATTCATACAGATGTGTTGTAAATGTCATTTTGAAGTGAAGTGACGTGTGGCCCAAGTATGGTGACACACACCGGAGAGCAGTTGTGGGTTCGGTTCTTGCTCAAGGGTCTCACCTCAGTCGTGGTATTGAGGGAGGAAGAGAGCGCTGGTCATTCACTCCCGCAACCTACAATTCCTGCTGGACCTGAGACTCGAACCCATGACATTCTGGTTACAAGTCCAACTCTCTATCCATTAGGCCACGACTGCCCCCAGCCAGTTTTTTTTAATTTGATTGTTGCAAAAGCTGGTATCACTGAGGTTGCATAAGCAGCAGAAAATAAAATTGTCTAGGATGCCAAGGAAATGTGTAGACGTGTCTGTATGTGTTTAAAAGCGAGATTATTTGTGATAATTATATCATGCCTTCTCCACATTTGTGAATAAAACACAGAAACAGTTGCTCACTTCATTCAGCAAAACAATGCCCAGTCATTTATATTTTTGACATTTACAGTAAACATGCAAATGTCTGTATAGTATATAATATTATATCCACTTGTCATTAAGGGTGTTCACACTTTTGTTCGGTTCTTTTGGTGAGAACCAAAAATACATTTAGTCCTGGTTCAATTAAATGTTCATACTGTCATTTTTTTAAAGAATGAACCTAAATATACAAAATAATAATAAAAAAACAGCTTTCATCATGTACAGTATATTTTGCAACAGAACCTTCTAAACATCCAAATCTATGCTGTGTGCTGGGCTGAACACGTTTGTTTTATGGGTCATTCTACAGAAGTGGTCAATACTGAAACACAATAAAAAATAAATATTACAAAAATAAATATTACAATGCACATTGACTCAACATAAAATAAAGAAATAGTTTACCCCAAAATGAAAATGTGCTGTTAATTTACTGACCCTCAGACGATCCAAGATGTAGGTGAGTTGTATTCTCCAGTCGAATATTAAAGAAGATTTTTAGCTGAAACCGTGGTCCTTGGTGATTCATATAATGCAAGTCAACGGTTACCAGCACTATGAGAGTCAAACACATACAAGTAAAACTAAATTAGTACCCGTGGTTCCTGACGCTAGCCTACATTGAGGTCTTATGAAGCAAAACTGAGCATTATTTACAACATTATTACCTGTAATACACAGCCTCAGCAAACAGTCCTGAGTCTGGAGAACAAGCATTCTGTCACATATAATGATGTTTGCTCGGTAGCAAACTCACACATGAGCTGACGCTGTATGTTGTCTGCATAGTGGGAGGACGCGTTTGTTGTGTTGTTCATCAAAATGGCACTTACTTGTGCTTATCCTGATGCTGCAACCTATATAAAAGAGCAAGATTACATTCATGTGCGTGATCTCAATCGGGTTTGATATACCTCATTACACAACAAGATGCTCACACTCCAGACTGTCATGAACACACGTTGGGTGCTTGTTGCATTTTTGCATTTTGTTGCAAATTCATGTACAGACAACAACATTGTCACACAAATTCGCAAAAATGACTACAAGCGCTGTATTCTTCATCCAGGCCAGTAAATGGTGATGTGACTTTGTAAATGTGCAGAGCTTTAAAAAACGAACCAATGGCTCGGCAGCGGAGCTGCACGAGCCTATGGTGACGAAGCCCCCCAGAATGGGGGGGGCA
>NW_015507163.1:18033-20399 GCF_001515645.1 Sinocyclocheilus grahami
AAGCTGCAGGAGCCTATGGCGACAAAGCCCGCCAGAATGGGCGGGGCATCTGGCTATATAAGCGGGTGCTCGCCACAGGATTCTCAGATTTTTCTCCTTCAGCGACAACTCTACGTCTCAAGCTGATCCGAAGCACTCGCCGTTTGACACGCCTTCGCAGCTGGAATCGGCTTCTCCGCCGCTCCAGCAACGCAGCAGTTCCAGTCCATTTCCCCTGCCACCATCCGGCGATTCTGAAAGAGCTTATTTCTAGCAGGTAAGCCCTAAAAGAGCGTGGCTCGTGCAGGGAAACTTGAACGATGCAGAAGAGCAATAAGAACGCAATCTGTATATGAGCAGCTTAATCCTCCCAGGCAGATCAAAGTGAAACGCGGGCAGCTTCGCATTGCGTGTCCGTCGCTGAGCCCCGCCTCCCCCGCTCTTGTGTTTCTCTCCTCCCAGTTACTCAGAGGCTGAAATGCCAAACTCGTGGGTATGATCGATCAGGCTTGAGTGATTTAATGCCGGCAAGGCCCCCGCTTGCATCACTCTCCACGCAGCTCTTTGATCTGCCAGTGTGTTTACATGAGAGGATCGCCTCCCCTCATTGTCGAGTGGTTGAATTCACCTGGGCGGTTTGGAGCAGAACGCTGTCACCAATGATTAAATATCGCTGACAGCTCTGTATTTGAACGCGCCTCTTGCCTGGGTCACGCCCACGCTGAGGCTGCGCTGCTGAGACAGACCGCTCTTACATTCAGAGCTCATGTCTCGCTCTGCTTTGCTCGCAGCTCGCCTTCTTGAATAAAGACGGCCCTGCCCCTCTCCTCATCCGCTACGAGCGGATTTGAGAGAATGCGCGCAGCATTTTTGATCTGCCTGAGTTTTACACATAAAGATCATCAAAACTCCTGTTCTAATGAGCGGTTTGATCTTTTTTAGGCAGATTAAAAGAGAACGCTGTCACGGATGATTATTATCACTGACAGCTTCAAATTGGACGCGTCTGGGCCATGCCCACGCCGAGGCAGCGTGCACAGGGGCTGACTGCTCTGCTATGAGAGCATTAAGTCTGGCAAAGCATTTTCTGAAAGCATTTTTCAGTGAAAAGCAAATTTCCTCTTCTGAGTGTGGGGTCCCCATACGGTGACCAGCTTCTCAATTTAATCCAACCCCTTGTCACACGGGCTGAGGCCTGACAGGCCATCCCTGTAGTGCCAAATTGGGTGTTGGAGACAATAAGGTTATTCACTGCAATTCGCTCGAATACCCCACGATTCAACTCCGTGGTTCCCACCTCAGTTAGAGCAAAGATGCACACGTCCTGCACTCAGAGGTGATGAATTTGCTGGCGATATGAGCCGTAGAAACGGATCACCCAGCTCAGAGCGAGTCAGGCTTCCAATGGGTACCACTCACCCTCAAAGTGTTTCAGAGGATGCTGGGCCTCATGGCGGTGGCATCTCCAGCGCTACAGTTGGGTCTGCTTTGTATACGCCCCCTTCAGCGCTGGTTGAAACCACAGGTTCCATCCCATGCGTGGCGTCACGGACGCCTGCAGATCAGGGTGCGTCAGGGGGAAAAAATGGCCCCCAGGGGGGAAAAAATTCCTGCTAGATGGAACAGGACGTGGCCATAGGAATGGTTTGCAGAAGGACTGTCAGAGTTTTTGCTTTGTAATGTCTCATTTTTGCCACTAGAGACCCCTATGGTACTCTCGTGTCAATGTTGTGCCTCTTGTAATCAGTGCTATTGTTTTCACATGTGCCTCGTTCTGGGCTGTGTATTTAAGCTGGTCACTTCCTTGGTGTCTTTGCTTGGTTATTGTGGTTCCTAAGCCAGTTGCTGCCGTAAGTCTGCGCTAGTTCAAAGAACTATACTTTGAAAGATTTTTTTGGATTGTTTCCCTGTGTTTAATTTGGCTGTTTTGTCTTTTTCCTGAGTTTTTGTTTTAGAGATTTATTATTCTCCTTTTTGATCCGTTTTGGACTGAAGATTTTTCTATTTTGTGGCTTTCATTAAGGAAACTTTTCTGTTTTTTTTGTTAAACTCTTCTGAGTTAATTTAAGAATGCATCTGACTATTGGGTTCAGCTGCCTCCTGTGGCTCAGTGGTGGAAATTAAGACTTTCTCACGTGTAAGTAACACACGACATACGTTTTTAATTTTCTCTCTCCAGCCGAACTGACTGGCATAAGCACTTTATTTAAACAAAAACAGGGACGTGTATTCACTCAGTTACTAATGAGATCACATGACATACAACATGATTGGCAGAGTCAAGGGGGGAAAAAAACACAAGAAGAGTGTGAAAACAAATACAAATGAGAGCATATACATATTAGCACCTAAAAATGCGCGCGCACGCACACACACACACACACACA
>NW_015507163.1:20420-36985 GCF_001515645.1 Sinocyclocheilus grahami
CAATATGTGCGACACCAAACTCTCAACATGGAGAAATAGCACGAGTAACACCTGGAAACACCTGGACTGGTGCCACTAACACTGAGTTATCAGAGAGAGCTGCGGGGTCAGAGAAGAGGAAAAAGCGGCGGACGAGCGCAGACAAGCAACAACAATTAAGTTTAACTAAAAATAACAAAATCTGATTTTGTTCAATCATAGTCTATATGACTATGCCGTTCTCCGCTGTATGGCGCGCTGTGAGGATAATTAAAATTTAGCCTATTAGTTTAGGCTACTCCTCATTGAGTTTTTTTTAAAGTTTATTTTAAACAGGTCTATTAATTTATACAATTGAATAATAGGCCTATAATTAAAATTATTAACACTGCAGTCATCGATGAAAATTTAAGAGCAGCTTTATTTCGTGCACAGATTTTCAAAAACAACCTGTTTAACGCAAAATACGTTTCTTCTCATGTTTTTCACTATAGGGGCCACAAGAGAAATATTAAGGGAATAATTTAAGACAGATATATACCATCATCAGCATATGTTGAAGTAATTTTGTCTCTTGTTGTCTCAGAGAATATGCGCCGTTAATGCAGCGTTAGAAAGCTCCGTCAGTTTTTAGTCTCTATTGTGAGTTTACTGACGTTCACCGGCGTAACTCTTGCGCACAGTTTGCTTGCTTGTGTTGCTTGACCCCGCCCCCATAATATCAACCGTTTATAGGCCACATATTAGCCATTTTTTTTAATGTTTATTTTTTTTTATGTTAATGAAAGTGACACCAAAAGTAAGGGAACATCATTAGGAAATCATTGGGGGGGCTGTGCCGGGGCTAAGCAAGTTTCTGATGGGCCCCGCCCTAGCGCCGCCACTGATTAGCCTAATTAGTTTTGGCTTGTTTAGCAACTTATATTTTTCATTCTTGTTTTCTTCTGAAACCGTTCAAATTTGCCTATAGGCTAGGTATTGTGTTTATTGTTTGTACATTATAACATTTTGCTTTATTTACCGGTGTTATTTATGAATGTAATAATGTGGTTTCTGCTTATGTGTTTAACCTAAACTACAACGTAACATTAATGTAGACCTACATACCGGCATCTAAATATGATTTTATAATTGTATGCTATATAGACCTACCACATTACCCTCCACTGGGTGTAGAATGAGCAGCAATAAACTACATTTTATCCTGTCTCTTTAAATTTAAATCTATATTTATTCACACCTGCTCTTGAAAATCTCTATGCGAACACACTTGCGTCCCCCGCGTAATCTACGCCCCTGCTTCTGTGGATATTTTGGTGAGAGTAACTCAAAAGTAACTCAAAAGTAGTGTAACGCATTACAATTCAGAGACAGTAATATTGTAATGTAACTAGTTACTTTCAAAAGACAGTAACTAGTAATATATAAGGTATTACATTTTGGAAGTAACTTTCCCAACACTGTATATATACAGTGGGGCAAAAAAGTATTTAGTCAGCCACCAATTGTGCAAGTTCTCCCACTTAAAAAGATGAGAGAGGCCTGTAATTTTCATCATAGGTATACCTCAACTATGAGAGACAAAATGAGAAAAAAAAATCCAGAAAATCACATTGTAGGATTTTTAAAGAATTAATTGGTAAAGTCCTCGGTAAAATAAGTATTTGGTCACCTACAAACAAGCAAGATTTCTGGCCCTCACAGACCTGTAACTTCTTCTTTAAGAGGCTCCTCTGTCCTCCACTCATTACCTGTATTAATGGGTGTATATATGCATGCTGTACAGGAACTTTCCGATGAAGCCACTTTGTTTTGCATTGACTACTTTTTGATATATTTAATGCTTTGTTCTAATTCTGTTGCATTTATTGTCTGTTGGTTTATGCTGCGCTATTCTAGATCACTGTAAGTTTGTTATTGACTCAGTGTGTTGACTCTGTTATTGTTTTATTCTCTGAAAAACCCTTACTGGGCTACTCTTGTTGCTGCAGATTTTCTTTCTCTTCATACTCATTCATATGAATTTTGTATGTAAATAAAATGTGTTGTTATTTGTGTATTTTTGTTTCAATAAGATAACCGCTAAAATTGCACCTGGCCCATGGATGCTACTGAAAAACAAGGTTAGTTTTATATTTAGGGCATATGTCAATCCGTTGCACTTAATTACTTACATGTTTTTCTTTTCTTTGTTTAGGATGTCCCCCAACAGATTGGATGTGGAGTCATGTTGATGGAAAGGCAAATCATGTTTAGCTATAAATAAACTAATGCTAGCTATCCAATTCAACGTATTTACAGTATCAGCTAGTTTTTTCTTCTGGGATCTAAAACACTGGCATTGCCATCTTTCAGCTTTCAGATTCATTTAGCCACATTTTAATTATGGATTTACTTTTTCTTAAATGTTGCTGTTTTTCAGTACGCTCAGGAGAACAATGAAACGGACCTGCAAAATCCCATCAGAAATGTGGAAGAGTCCAGACACCGTTCATATTTCATTTTT
Source organism: Sinocyclocheilus grahami (assembly GCF_001515645.1). Classification (NCBI taxonomy): domain Eukaryota; kingdom Metazoa; phylum Chordata; class Actinopteri; order Cypriniformes; family Cyprinidae; genus Sinocyclocheilus; species Sinocyclocheilus grahami. The sequence goes on from NW_015507163.1 coordinate 22,906, forward strand.
AATTCATGGAGACTTTTTTAACTGAATGCCATAGAAAAAAATGGGATTAAAATTTAATTATTATTTTCAAGAGTGAAAATCATTAATATCATAATTGCAAAAGTTAATTGTTTGCTGCTTTTTATATTACAATTACATTTCTGTTTAAGTTTTAAATTATGATTTTAGTTCATGTTGTTGTTGTTGTTGTTGAAATGTTTTTATTTAATTAGCATGTTGCACTTTTTCCATGTTTATTTTGAATTAAAGTATATTTGACATTAAATGTCCATTCTCTGTGTCTAAGTATTTGTTTGTAAAATGTCGTACAGTCAGTAATGTTACATTTGTGAAACGTGTGTGAAACTCTTTATAGAGACCAAACCTGTGTCGTTTCATTGAATTTTCTATGGATTATTGCTTGGCTCAAAAATAATTGAATGTTTCCCAAGTTAACCCGTTTGTATTGTTCGCTTGGGAAAGTTAAACGCCCTTCTGCACAGTCATCCATCAGTCATGTGATTTCAGGTTAAGTCTGCTTGAGAAGAGAAAGCGAAAGTATCTTCTGAGTGAGTCAAACAGACGTGTGAAGAAAGACACTGCACTTCTTGAAGAGGCTTTCTCGTTTAAAATGTCAAATGATGAGAAACGATATGTCACATCTGACAGTAACCTCGGCATTAAGCTCGTGGAAAAGTGCAGCGATATCGGTGAGTTAATTATTTCTAATTATTTAATAGAAATTGGCCTGTCTATTAAATTACTGTTTAGTAAATTATGTAACATCTGTGCTAACATTTCTGTTCTTATTCCATGACCTGAAATACGCATTTCCGTAAATTTGTGTTTTATCATTCTAATGTCTGCAACAATAGTCCACACAGATTCCATTTGATCTAGATATATGATATATATATATATATATATATATATATGACCATCCTCATGTGAGAGACCCCATCCCAAAATGTAAAAGGCAACTGTATAAAAACCCAAATTATACTGTGAAAATTAATATTATAAATGGGTCCAAGTATTATATGGAAAATATTTAGTATAGTATTTAGTAATATAACATTTTATTTGTACTCATTACAGTATACTGTATTTAGTTAATTATTTACTTACTATTTTAATTTGTATTATTCATGTTAATCTAATTTGTATTTATTTTCTTGTTTTAATTTAGTCTTTGGTTATTTATTATAATCAAATTTTGGATTATTTATGTGAATTTGATTAATTTTTTTGTCAGTTAGAATTCTATTATTTGAATCATTTTTTATTTATTTGCTTGTTTTGTTTATACTACTCATAGTACTGTATTTATTTACATATTTATTTTAATAAAATTTGTTATTCGTTTTAATCTCATTTGTATTTATTTGTTTGTTTTAATCTAATTTTTATTTATTTTAATCAAATTTTGGATTATTTATTTGAATATTATCATATGTTATAATTAGATTATTTCAATCCATTTGTTATTTGTTTGTTTATTATACAAATATGTTATTTATCTAACTAAAACTGATTATTTATTTGATTTATTTGATTTTAGTCATATATATATATATATATATATATATATATATATAACCTGCATTGTTAATCCTTTTGATCTTTAATTTAAAAAAATCACAAACATCTAACCTTTCATTGGAGAATAAGAATTGAAAATGGGGGGGAAATATCATTATGAAATACATATTTTCTCTAATTCACGTTGGACACAAGTATTGGCACCCCTAGAAATTCTTATGAGTAAAATATCTGTGAAGTATATTCCCATTCATATTCACAATTTTGAGCACTCCAGGGTGATTATGAACATGACATTATCCAGCCATGGCTTCCGGTTTTACAGGAATATAAATAGGAGGGAAAACAAAGGCCAAATTCCCTTAATCATCATCACAATGAGAAAAACCAAAGAATATATTTCTGAGGTGCAGCAAAAGATAATTGAGCTTCACAAATTAGTGAAGTGGCTTTAAGAAAAGAGCTAGAGCAGTGAAAATTCCCATTTCCTCCATCAGGGCAATAATTAAGAATTTCCAATCAACATAAAATGTTATGAATCTGCCTGGAAGAGGACGTGTGTCTATATCGTCCTAATGCACGCTGAGGAGTAGAGTTTGGTAACACTTTATTTCGATAGTCCACTTTAGACATTCTATTAACTATTAGTAACTTTGTAACTACATGTCAACTAACTCTCAGAGTAGACTGTTAGGGTAGGTTTAGGGTTAGTAGAATAAGTTGACAAAGAAAGTGTTAGAAGATATGACATGTAGTTGCAAAGTTACTTACTGTTACTAGAATGTCTAAAGTGGACTATCGAAATAAAGTGTTACCAAGAGTTTGAGTGGCTAAAGACTCTCCAAAGATCACAGCTGGAGAATTGCAGAAAATAGTTGAGTTTCAGGGTCAGAAAACATTAAAAAATAATTGTCAAACAGCACCTACACCACATGTTGTTTGGGAGGGTTTGAAGAAAAAAAAAAAAGCTCTCATCCAAAAACAATCTCCAGCATATTCAGTTGTCAGACATGACTGGAACTTCAAATGGGACTGGCTTCTATGGCCAGATGAAACTAAAAAAATAGCTTTTTAGCAGCAAACACTCAAGATGGGTTTGGTGCACACAGGGATAAAAAGTACCCCATGTGTACAATGAAATATACTGCTGTATTTTTGATGTTGTGGGCCTATATTTCTGCTGGAGGTCCTGGACATCTTGTTTAGACACATGGCATCTTTGATTCTATCAAATACCAACAGATAAAACATAAAAAAGTGACTGACTCTGTTAGAAATCTTATAATGGGTCATGTTTGGATCTTCCAACCAGACAATAATCCAAACACAAACCTCAAAAACAACACAAAAATGGGTCACTGGACACAAAACCAAGCTTCTGCTCTGGCCATCCCAGTCCTCTGAGCTGCACCCTATAGAAGAAGAGTGGGGTGAACTGAAGAGGAGAAGCTGGGGATCTGAAGGGTCTGGAGAGATTCTGGATGAAGGAATGGTCTCTGATCTCGTGTCAGGTGCTCTCTAACCTCATCAGGCATTATAGGAGGAAACTCAGAGCTGTTAAACTGGCAAAAGGAGGTTTCAAAAAGCATTGAATAAAAGGTTGCCGTTAATTGTGGCCAATGTTGAATAAAAGGTTGCCGTTAATTGTGGCCAATGTGTATTAGAGAAAAACATTTATTATGTACTCTTAATATTTACTCTTCTTTGAAAGAATTGTTAGTCTTTCTGTTCTGTTTATTTTGTAATTGCGAGTGCAACTCCCTGTGTTTTGCTTTATCAGAACAGGGGCGTAGCCATCATAGTCCATAGTTCAGGAAATAAATAAACCACATATCACTCAAACCCCATATTGCAAAGAGACCATGTAAATGAACTGAAATGACAAACATTATCTGTTTCTTTATATATAGATGTAAAATAAATAATTGTGTGGATTAAGTAATTGTTAAATAATTATTAATTGTAATTAAATAATTTAATTTGTCATTTCCGCCAATGATCATATGTTTGTTTTTTGTGTCATTCAAGCACTTTCCAATTAATTTTGTTATTTAACTTAACGGGGCGGTTTCCCGGAAAGGGTTTAAATTAAGTCAAGAGTAGGCTTAATCTAGAATAGTTAATTATGGTTTAAAAAACAGCTGTTTTAAACACAGATTAAGTACAGATTACTAATTCCCCAACTATGGAGTCCTGCACTAAAATAAATTAGATTAATTTAAAACCAACTGTGCTATTCTGAATTGGCACAACAGAGGTTGCCTATAAAACACTGAATGAACCAAGAACATCTTAAAATTGTATGGAACTGAGAAGCAATATTTCTGTGGTGTTTAATACGTGTCATTTCCCCATCAGATCCATGTGATGATGATCCAGATGTTTTAAGAGCTAAATTATCCTGTGGTCACATCACTGGACCACAGACACTTACAGACTACTGCAGAATACAGCTGGATCAGGTAAGTGTATATTAGTCGTTATTAGTACATCAGAAACAGATTTTAGACTTCTCATTTTCAAATATTTTTATTATAAAACAATGTTATGGTATGTATTCAGCTATGGTATCACATATTCCGCATCAAAGGTTCCAAAAGCAGGTTTTCACACCTTTGGTTCCACAAAGAACCTCTCAGTCACCAGTTCTTAAAATAACCTTTTTTTTTTCCTTATTGTAAAAAACATTTTAATAATAAAAATACACTTTTTTCCCTATAAAGAACCTTTTGTTGAATGGAAAGGTTAAACGGACCCCTCTGGTTTTATAAAAAATATCTTCATTTGTATTTCAAAGCTTAAGAAAAGTCTCATGGGTTTGGAACCATATGAGGATGAGTAAATAATGACAGAATTCTCATTTTTGCGTGATCTATCTCTTTAATTGCAGGGTAAAGCTGAGCTGAGATGCCCTGAGTGTAAAGATCTTTGGTCTTACACTGAAGTGCGTAAACTAGCCAAACTCACACCTGAAGAACAGCTATACTTTGAGGAAAGATTTGCCAACAACGCTACTAGAAAGATAACAGACATCAAGAACGTAAGGACATATTCTACACCTTTTTATTCTTAGAAACATCTGTATGGTTCAGTTATTGTTCATGTGCTCTTTCTGTCTCACAGTGTCCTGGTTGTGATTGGTTGATCGAGAGATCAGACTCATCTAATCTCAGCGTGCAGTGCACCGTTTGCTCTGTAAAGAATAAAAAAACCTTTGAGTTCTGCTGGCAGTGTTTGAGAGAATGGAAAGGGCAGCATCCTCGATCTGATCGATGTGACAATGAAGGCTGCTGCAACAGAGATCTGGATCTGCTGAGAGATTGTGCAACTATTATTTTACAAGATGCTGCAAATATTGAATGTCCAGCTGTTCGTGCTTGTACAACATGTGGTTTGCTGCTTAACCACAACACACAGATGTGTAAATCTGTTACATGCTCGAGGTGTAAAACAGTGTTTTGTTTTGTCTGTCTCAAGCTCAAATCTGAATGTGGGAAGACAAGTGGTTTCTATAAACCCTGTTCAGATGGTTTGGCTCCACGACAGACTTCAATTCCATTTTGGAGAGATAAACAATAAATAAATGTATTGTTTTAGAAAAGAATATTGAAAAATCTAATAATTTACAAGTGCTGATACAGTGAAAATGATACAATTGGTACTATTTCTTACACAGTTTATTTTGTTCATGCATTCAGATTAAGCAGATGATCTAAGCAGCACACAAACTCACACACTGTTTCTCTTGCTTATCCTTCTTTCCTTGTTCTTGTGTTTTCTTGATCGTGGACAGTTTCACTGGTTTCTTGATTGTTTACTGCCTGCCCCGACCATTGCCTGTCTTTGGATTACTCTCATCTCGTCTTTGAAGTTGTGTTTTACTGGTGTTTGACCCTGTCTGTGTGGTAGATTTTTATTGGTTAAAAGATGAATTGTTCGAGTGTAATCATTAGTAATATAGCCATTTAAATATCTAGTTATACTTCCATTATAATCCTATATGCCTATGTGTGGAAAATGCCTACGTGGCAAAATGTACAGACCTCAGATGAGAAACATCTGTAAAAACCATAAGTGGGGGGCTTTCTTTAACATAACAAGACTAGAGAGGAGGGGCTTTTCTCTCTAGAGAACTGTATGCACAAAGGAACCATTCTATGTATGGAAAACCCCTTAAAGTCAGAACTGTATAAAAAGAAGACAAGATGATCATTCTGGAGATGTGTTTTCGCTGCAGAGAGAGCCATCTCCGCTTTATTATTTATTATCATTGATGATGTAATAAAGTGTATCTCCTGGCATCAAAAACAAGACTGAGTGTGGTTCCTAAGATGAGAAGCAGAAGACACCACATCTGTTTCTGACAACGCTCTTGTTATAAAAGCTGCATGTGGATCCTAACTCATCCGTTACAGGTGTAAGGTTTACAAGAACAAATTGACATGAAAATATTAAACACAATGTATGTGTTTACAGTCTTAGCCAAGTATGTGATCTCAAGGCACCTGCATTAACACCTTACATTAAACTATTGCTAAAGCAATTTCACAAAAGCTAATTATGTATGTCTATTCAGAGAGTTTACATTTTTTTTTAATAAAACAAATTTTAGGACAAATGAACTATACCATACTAAATATTCAAATGAGTGTTTACGGAGGATGAGAGACATCATTTATAAATATAAAACATGTTATGACTGTTAATGGGTGTTAAATTTTAAAAATCCCTGATTTTACTGTTCATCACAATATTTTAATTGGGCCATGAAAAGATATTCTGAGACCTATAAGCCCCAGTGAGACATCCATTAGTTACACCATTTCTGACAAGATCTCAAAAAATTATTTTAATGTACTTCATGTATTATAAGCCTTCCGAAGCTATAATTTGGCTATACGTGAGGAATAAGTCAAAATGTAATGATAATTATAATACACCCATAAACTTTGTCAAGGACCAGAGTTTATGCTGCTCAGCACTGAGACAATGTTATTGAATATTTGAATATGTAAAAACTAAAATGATCACTGAAGAAAGCCTCTGTGGATGAGATACATAGGTTGTGATTTAATGCGAAATTAAATCATGAAAGGAGTCTGATGATAGCAACTGCTCTGCTTGTAGTGATTTTTCCCCTATTTAATTATTTATGCTAAGCTTTTCAAAACAGGTCTCCAGGTCTGCGTCAGTCACTCTCCTATTCGCTCTCGTCTTGAGTGACCTCAGTGACCAGCTGTGGTTGATAATCTTCAGCCTGTAAGAGAGAGCAAAACAAACCAAACAACAAATGATTACATCATTGATCAATTAAACAATGGACTGAGTATCAAATTAATTACAATTACTTTTTATATTTTACATCATGTGTTTGTTAGTAAATCCTCAACTGTATCACTCATCTGTGATCATTCATCTCAGAAATGTTTAAATGGAAAACCTTTAATCACAAGTCAAGAATTAGATTATCAGACACAGAGTAAGTGATGGTCTCTATGGTGGAGCTTTATGCTACAGTGATGTGTCCAAAAACTTTCTGCTGTAGAGAATTTAAGTGAAATGAATCTAGGTGTCTTCACTTGTTGTCCATCAAAAACACATTTTTACATCCCTTGAGTGTTTCTTAAAAACATCTAAACAGCAGCAAAATACTGACACTCACCACAGTTTCTCCAGTTTACACCGAGGATCTTTTAGTAGATCTGAAAGCTGCTTCACTCCTGAATCTGTAATGTTATTGTTACTCAGGTCCAGTTCTCTGAGATGAGACGGGTTTGATCTCAGAACTGAACTCAGATCAGCACAACCTCTCTCACTAATATAACAAGATCTCAACCTGTGTGTGAGAGGAACAAATTATCCCTTTCAGTGACAGTACAGAGATGAAAGATGCATTTACAGATTGTTTTTTTCTGTTGCTGACATTTTGAAAGAGAACTTGCTTCTTTGAAAGAGAACAATTATGTGTCACATTGAGTTCGCTTATATGAATTTGCATGGTTAATATTGGTAAAGCAAAATTGTTTTAATCTCACTAATTAATAAAATTAATTTTGATGAATTTTGAACAAATTCATTTTGTTTGTTTGTTTATTTATTTACAATATATTTTTTTTGATAGTGCAGCATTTGACTATTGGAAGGTTAATTATTGAGAGCTTCTAGAGCACTTTATTATAATAAATATACTGTAAATGCTAGTAACCGAGGGGATTTGATCTCAGAACAGCAAAACAGAAATTCAGTAAGAAATACAGATATTGCTAGTCTGTCTGCTGAAAAATGATTTTACAACAAATGACCAATTTTACAACATATATACAATACCAGTATTATAATCATACCACAGTTTCTCCAGTTCACACTGATGATGTTTTAGTAGATCTGAAAGCTGCTTCACTCCTGGATCTGTAATGCTATTGTTACTCAGGTCCAGTTCTCTCAGATGAGACGGGTTTGATCTCAGAACTGAACTCAGAACAGCACAACCTCTCTCACTGATACCACAAGATCTCAACCTGCGAGTGTGAAGAAAGAAAAAAAAAAGTTCCATCTTTCTGTTTATTTCCATGTGGCTGAAAAACACTTGAAGTTCACAATAAAATAACTAATACATATGAATGACATTATTAAGTAAGGGATAATGTACATCCAGCTGGTTGTTATCTCAGAATAAGCCCCAACAGGGTGATCAGGTCTTGTATCAGCCTGAAGGGGTTTATTCTGAGATAACAACCGGCTGGATGTACATTATCGCGCTTATTACATGGCTACTTGCCACATAAGTAAATAATTAGACACAAAATATTGATTTGAGTTGAAAATATTTGAACGCAAAGCTTCCGTGAAGACAGCAGTTGCGAGCAAGCAGCAAATTCAAGCTAGACGGACATTTAAGGGAAACGGTGCAGTCAAACCACTCATTACACAACATTTCACCACAAAAATAATTAAGGCAATAAAACAATTAAGACGAAAATTCCGACTGCTGTTACCCGGTGTTAGGGTTATGTTTAGTTTTGTTCTGTTTTCATTGTGTTTTCAGTGTATCTGTTCCCCTGTGACCTAGTTTTACTTTGGCTCCAAATTGTCATTTCGTTCACCTGTGTTATATTAATTAACTCATTAGTTTGCTCCCCTACAAATACTCTGTTTTCTCTTAGTCAGAGTCCGTTCTCGTTTGTGTAATGTTGGTGTACTTGCCTGTCTCCTGGATTTGTTTATTAAAATACCTTTTGTTTATATCCTTCGTCCTCATGTGTGTCCCTCACCAACCCGTAACACCCGGATGAGCCTGTGTTATTAGCTTTTACCGGTTGTTATCGAGGGATAACATACCTCGGAATGTCGCGACTGACCAATCAGAATCAAGTATTCCACAGAGCCGTGTAATGATGATAAATATAAATCAAATAAAGCCACTGACACTCACCACAGTTTCTCCAGTTTACACTCGGGATGTTTTAGTAGATCTGAAAGCTGCTTCACTCCTGAATCTGTAATGTTATTGTTACTCAGGTCCAGTTCTCTCAGATGAGACGGGTTTGAGCTCAGAGCTGAACTCAGATCAGCACAACCTCTGTCACTAATAAAACACGATCTCAACCTGTGAGTGTGAAGAAACACATGTGATATGAACAAATGTTAATGTCCCGTGAGGATCAGAAAAATATGCACTTTTGGGTTTCTACAATAATTAGAGTCAGGCAAGTTATTTACTTCCATCCTTAACCTCTTTATATCTGTTGACGTGTGTTACATGCCCCAGTAAGTGCTGGGCTTGTGTGTTTTTTTTTTTTCTCTCTCAAATTCTCTCGGGCATATTGACCTGCTAAAAACAACCTCCTCCTAAACACATTCACATAATCCAATAGGCTTATTGGAGGCTCTTTCCCCTTCAAACAGTCTTCTAGAACAGCCAAAGGACTCCGGACTTTATGCCCAAAAACTAGTTCATTAGGGCTAAAACCTAAACTAGATTGTGTTACCTTTCTTGCTGCCAAGAGAACCAGTCCCTCCTCCCAGTCACGTCCCAGTTCAGTACAATAAGCACACAACAAAGTCTTCAGGGTCTGATTGAAGTGCTCTAACTTTGCAGATGGTAAGCACTTGACTGTCAATGTTTCACTCATAACTGCTTCAATATCTCAGCAAACATTTTGGAGGTAAAATGTGTTCCCCGGTCACTTTGAATAATTCTTGGGATACCAAAAATGGCAATAAACTGTGAGAGAGCCTTTAGTGGTAATTTTCCGTAATGGAAAAGCTGCTGGATAACGGGTGTTTTGTCACATAACCATTAACAAAAATGTACGCCCTGATTTTGAGGGAGGCAACAGCCCCACACAGTCAAGCTTTGAATTAGTTTATTTGAAAAAATAACTGCATTTGATGATCCATGTCACATGCAGCATAACACGACCAATCACTAACTTGCTTATTTGATTAGTGATAAAGCGCAAAGTATTTATATAAAAATAACCTACAATGATAATTGTAATTTGTTTTGCTCTGCAAGCTAATATACAGCAGACCAAATTGTGAACTGCTATTCACCCAATCACTGAAGTGAAAACTGAAGTGAAACAGACTATAAAAAGTGCAACACTGCAACCTTGATCTGCTTCACACGTCATTGACTATGTAGATCAGCATAAACTTAATCCCATTAGACCAGACAGTCCTGAACTCACCCCAGTTTCTGCAGTTTACACTGAGGATGTTTTAGTAGATCTGAAAGCTGTTTCACTCCTGATTCTGTAAAGTAATTCTTACTCAGGTCCAGTTCTCTCAGATGAGACGGGTTTGATCTCAGAGCTGAACTCAGATCAGCACAACCTTCCTCATTAATACGACAAGATCTCAACCTGTGAGTGTGATAGAAATGGATTGTTAAACCTTTTAGTCAGAATACAGTGAAAATGAGACATCATCAGATAATCACACATAAACATAAATATGTACAGTTATTGCTGGGCTCTTAGGAACACCACCGAGAGATAAGATATGTCATCTGAAAAGTGTCCTAACAAGTCTGTCTGTGTGTGCTTGTAAATGGGGTTCTATTGTCTGTTCATGCTTCCCGTGATCTTGCCCATGTTGACTTCTGAAACAGGAGACAACATTACTAGCCGGGTTTCCATCTAAAGTTGTAAATTTAACTTGTGCACAAAATTGGAATATGGCATAAAACATTTGCAAATAAGCACCGTTTCCATCCAACGAGTCAAAGAGAACAAAATTGTCACTTCCTGATAAACTGGCACTAAATATCACTAAGAAAAGTCAGAGGAGGACACACCATCTAATGCTGGATTCACATATTCTGCATGATCAGTGTGTTTTATTTCTGCTCTCATACACTGAGATTACAGCATTCACACAGAGAGCATGCTGTGTGGAGTGTTACATCTCTTTCACTGAAATAAAACCACCTCACTCATGGATGTGTGAATCCACTACAGATCATCAACACTGCAAACATTGAACTTTGCAGCTGGTATCCAACAAGAACGAGGCCAGAGTGAGTTTAGCTTGATTTTCAGTTCAAAACCTCAAAAAATTATGCAGTTATAGAATAATAGATGTTTAGGATGCTGCAAACAAAACCATCCAATAATTTCACAATTCAGAAAACAAGAAAATAACTGTCTAACTTCATTTTTACCTTTCTTTGAACATGGTAAAATTAAATTAAATTAAATATGAGTGTCACAAACTCGCTCCCTGCCACTCTGTTCTCTCCTGGACTATTGCCTGGACTATTGCCTGTGTTTCTCGGATTACCCCCTTTGACTAGTCCCTCTGGATTGCGTTTGCTGTTGATCGATCCATGCTCGCCTTTGGATTACTCTTTTGTTTTGCCTGTGTTATACCTGTTTGCTGTGTGTTATAATCATGCCTGTTTATCTGACCATGCCTTATCCAAATAAAAGCCAGCATATGGATTTGTACGCCTCATGACCTGGTAACTCCTTAACAATGAGTAAATGAGTTGAGGACAAATTACTTTTACTTCATTTCAAAACACTTTCTTTGTTGGCCATATAAACTCTGAAGTGGACAATTTTTTTAAAATGATGGTCACATTTTGCAGCTTGCTTTGTTTAAATGTATATATTATCTTAAAACAGACAATGATTATATTATAGCTATGACAGTTAAGTTCACTATTTAGTTAAAATGTATAATTTTGCTTTTCATATTTATATAATCTTAGAACTGATAGTTGTTTCTATAACAGCTGTTCACAGTCTCTCTAGAGACCTCTGACATGACAAAACCCACAAACTTTTTTCCCAGACTGATAACATTAAGCCATTACATAATCCAGTAATCACAGGCATTTCACCAACAACAACACAACTCACCACAGTTTCTCCAGTTTACACTGAGGATGTTTTAGTAGATCTGAAATCTGCTTCACTCCTGAATCTGTAAAGTAATTGTCACTCAGGTCCATTTCTCTCAGATGAGACGGGTTTGATCTCAGAGCTGAACTCAGAACAGCACAACTGACCTCACTAATATAACAAGATCTCAACCTGCGAGTGTGAAGAAAGAAAAAAAAGTAGTTCCATCTTTCTGTTTATTTCCATGTGGCTGAAAAAAACATGAAGTTCACAATAAAATAACTAAGAAATATGAACAACATTATTAATAATAAATATAAATCAAATAAAGTCACTGACACTTACCACAGTTTCTCCAGTTTACACCGAGGATATTTTAGTAGATCTGAAAGCTGCTTCACTCCTGAATCTGTAATGCTATTGTCACACAGGTCCAGTTCTCTCAGATGAGACGGGTTTGAACTCAGAGCTGAACTCAGAACAGCACAACCTTCCTCATTAATACCACAAGATCTCAACCTGCGAGTGAAGGGACAGTTATGAATCTTAATAGTTTCTCATTCACAGCTACCAAAAATATTAAAACAACACAACAACAACAAAAATGTACCCCAGTTTCTTCAGTTTACACCGAGAATCTTCGAGTAAAGATGACAGTTTTTCTATTCCTGACTCTGTAATCTCATTCTCACTCAGGTCCAGTTCTCTCAGATGAGACGGGTTTAATCTCAGAGCTGAACTCAGATCAGCACAAGCGTCCTCATTTATATGACATGAACTCAACCTGTCAAAGTCAGAAGACAGAGAGAATCAGATAAAGTCACACTGTTTCAGAGAGCACTCAGACTGTCTGTGTTCACCAGGCACTCACATTTCAGTGCTGTGGTAATTTCCTGATCATATTTAAAAAATGGTTGAAACCTACGTAGCTACTGTCTGTTTTCAGCTTGTTTTCAGTTTTTTTAACAAACATGAAATGGCTAGGTAAAAAAGATGAGTTCTTTACAGTCCAAATGGACAGTTTGAATTGTGTCACAGGGATGGCACCATTACTCCAGAAAGGGTGGGGCAAAATTTGATCATTTAAATTAATATTGATAGCTCTAATTTTATAAAATGTTAAACTAAAAATCATGTGCCACAACAAATGCAATTAGAACATAAATCAAGCAAATATTCTTCAAATTAATTTTATTAAAAAGTAAAGAACTCTCAGTGTTTGCTTCCTTCAATATTAGGGTTAGTTACATTCCACTTATAAAACTAAATTTCTGGATTCTTTTTCTTTTTTTCTTTTCTTTTCTTTTTTTTTTAATGGTTAAAATACATTTTAGTAATCAAAAGCATGTACAATTAATTGAAATCATGACACTTATTCAATTTAACAATTGTATTAAAGGGGTCATATGATGCTATTTTAATTGTTCCTTTCTCTTTGGAGTGTTACAAGCTCTTGGTGCATAAAGAAGATCTGTAAAGTTGCAAAGACTAAAGTCTCAAATCCAAAGAGATATTCTTTATAAAACGCCAACTAGGGATGCAACGATTAACCGCGAGCCGGTTGAAAATCGATTCAAATATGTGACGATTCAAATCGGTTGAGATGCTAAACAAATCACGATTCAGTTAGGGGTAGGAGTTTATATGAATCCATGTCTGAGGGGAACTTACTGTCTTTAGAAAAGTTTAGATGGTATTTTTTCTTTTCCTCTTGCCTCTGTATAATGCATATTAAAGTTTATAAGTGCAGCGCTGCTTTGTTTACAGCGGTAACCAAGGAAAGGCTTTAAGCGCCACCTGCTGGCAGAGAGTGCATCTGCGTCTCGTTCAGCTCGTCTGCTGTTTCTGTTTCATGCAGATATTTTTATGTATAGTTTCACAAAACTAAAGTCAAACCATTCTGTTTTTGCTTCAGATTTCGAAATTATAGAATCTAATTTAGATTAAAAACTGATCATGTTGCATGTATGCAGCATCTTTGTTTGGCTCGTGATTAAAATGCAGGTTGCCTATCATTTTCAATGTTAAGAGCACAGACAAAGCCTTAGTTTGTTTATATGAAGAGATTTATTTTATTTGTGTTACTTATTTATTTGATTTGGGGCTTGTTTTAAAATTTCAATTTAGTTTTGTTATTTACATAATATTTATATTTAAATTTGGTCATTTAGCAGATGCTTTTATCCAAAGCGACTTACAAATGAGGA